>NC_081424.1:26255707-26555707 GCF_949786415.1 Peromyscus eremicus | reverse complement strand
AACTGCTTACCATGCAAGTGGAAGGCCCAGAATTCAAGTACACAGGACCCATAGGGAGCTGGGGTTAGCAGTGGTTTGTAATCCTGGTCCTCCTAAGGCGAGATGGAAAGAGATAGGAAACTCCGGGGAAGCTCCTAGGCAAGCCAGCTTGGCATGTATATGCAGGGACAAACAAGGAGACTGTCTCAGGCAAAGTGGAAGGTAAGGACATCCAAGGTTGTCCTCTGAAGTCTACACATACCCACACATAACACACATGTGCACGCATCATACACACACACACACACACACACACACACATCATGTACACATACATAATACAATAAAAGAATGACTGATGTGGGCTTTATGTGCTTTTTCTAGAGAACATAAAATGGCATAGAAAGGTAATTTCTCAAACAATCATCTCTAATTTTAAATAAATAAACATTATGATGTACTCCACATCTCTTTGGATAAGAAGTAGTTGATATTTCCAGCAGAACATGTTAGAAGTTCACTTAACATCAAAAGCATCTTATTCAAACGACAGAGTTGCTTATATTGGCATCTAGGTAATACAGCATTAACATTTAATTTCCTGATGCTAAAAGAAAATCTACCTCTTGCTTTTAATGTATATTGAGTATAGAACACAGTACCTTAAAAGGTATTTCTATGTCTCCAGTTGTTTAGCTTGAACTGTTTAGGGGGGCCCCAGGCAGTGGGATTGGGACCTGTTCTTAGTGCATGGGCTGGCTTTTTGGAACATAGTGCCTATGCTAAGACACTTTGCTCAGCCTTGGTGCAGGGAGGAGGGGCTTGGACCTGCCTCAACTGAATGTACCAGGGTCTGCTGACTCCCCAGGGGAGACCTTGCCTTGGAGGAGGTGGGAATGGGGGGTGGGTTGGGAGGGGGAGGCTGGGGGGTGGGAGGAGGGAGGACAGGAGAATCCGTGGTTGATATGTAAAACGAATAGAAAATCTCTTAAAAGAAAAAAAAAAGGTATTTCTATGTCTCAAAACTCAAATTTTCAATCCAGTCAAATAACATTGCCAGTACAACAGTCAGTGACATTAACTCATTTTACTTTTTTGCATCAAATTCAACAGTTTTTCATTAGAATCCTTTTTCCTTCACGTGTAGGGGACCTCAAGATTTGAGGAAGTTTCTCAAAAGGGAAGCAGTGGCAACCTGGAGTTACCTCCCAGAGCCTAGAGTCTCAAACTGCTTTATTGCTTAGTCCGTGTATTTAAAGAGTTAGTCAGAAGGAAATTGGTTGGAAATTGGCTCAGACAGGCTCATGCTGGGCAGGAAGAGGTTGAGAAAATTTTACCAGATTTTAAAGTTAAAAAAAAAAAAAATCTTCTAGCCACTTTGGCTAAACAAACCCAAGACCACCTACTCCACGATTTCCCCACAGCTATCACAGGAAAAAAAAAAAATTACTCAACGAAATGGACAGGAAGGAGGTGTTTCTGATGAGGCACCACTGAGGTAACCATCTGGATTTTATGGCTATTTAATATATGCCAGAAACAAAATTACATACTTTGTCATATTATAAACATGAAGTAGGCCAGTCCACAGACCACCTACAATTCCCTTCCAGAACATACTGCAAATTCAAACTATAGGTTTTTGTGAACACTGGCATCTTTTTAGGAGATAGTCCTACCGGAAAACACACGAGGAAAGGGTACCTACCAAACAAAATGATCTGTAACTTACAGCAAATAGAGGCTTTATTTTTAGAATAAGAACTCTTGCGGGTCAGCAAGATGGCTCAGTAGGTAAAAGCACTTTGTGCCCAGATCCAACAACCTAAGTTCAATCCCCAATCTCCAGAATCTGTAGAGTCCCTAGAGTGGTCCTCTTCTCTCTCTCTTTCTCTCTTTCTTTCTTTCTCTCTCTCTCTCTCTCTCTCTCTCTCTCTCTCTCTCTCTCTCTCTCTCTCTCTCTCTCTCTCTCTCACACACACACACACACACACACACACATTAATAATAATAACAATGATAATAAATAAATAAAATTTTATAAAAGAGGGAGACCACTTAAGACCTATATCCTAAAATCAAAATTGATTGGAAGTTATCAAGTGTCTCCATCACTTATGAGTTGCAATTTTAAAGCAACTACACATGCTTAAACTTTGACACTTCAGGAATAGGAAGCTGAACGTACTAATAAATATGAAAAGAAACCTCACAGTTCGAAGAATTGATGTCCAGAGGACTTCAATTAATAGTAACGGAAATAATTTGTTGGTTTTTTTTTTTTTTACTATGAGTTAATTTTTAAGGACAAAGTGACTAAAATTAATGTGAATTTCTAGAACTTATTTGAATGAAGTTTGAGACAATCCACAAAAAGGGGTTAAACTAAAAATCTCATATTCCAACTGCGTCAGCTACACAGTTTCATACCCATCCCCCACATAACCTCAAAAACTTAAAAATAAGATGGTGTATAACAGAAATACTGCAAATAAATCATCCTTGAGTACTTTTAAATTTTCCCCAGTGTACCACAAATAACATCCAGAAACCCAAACAAAACAATCAGGAAAGGTTTTAGACGTGCTGAAATCCAGCGCTGCACGCATGACAAGACAGGACCACAGCGGAACGCCTGACCCCACTCAGTAGCATTGGTCTTTTGCAGCTCCTAAGCCATGTAAGTTAATATTGTGAGTTCATAAAACTCAGCAGTCACAGTAAAAGAATAATAATAATAATAATAACACAAATAAAAATAGGCTCTGGTTAGACAGAAAGTATCCATTTACTGCTGCCCCGCTGAGGTACATTTGACCACCAAAAGCAAAGCCATTAGCATCCAGAATTAATGGGTACAGTGGTTTTCAAAGAAGATATTTCTATGATGGACACAATGTAGACTCAGCAAAGTTTCCCCTTCAAGAAAAATACAGCTTCTGTTTCACAGAGTACTGATTAGGCTTCATACCACTAGGGGGTCATCAGGGACTTGAGCTGTTGTTCCTGAATTTAACCATCAGTTACTTTCTACACCAAAAATTGGGGGTAGTTAGTTAACTTGAACAACAGTCAAGTTTTAGGAATGCAAGAGCAAATTCAGATGCACAGGCTCTTGGAGGTGTTGGGGTTGGAATCTCTGCAGTTCTCAGGCCTTAGCCTGCCTCCCAGCAGCACGGCCACTGTTGTTATGACCTGTATGGGACTGATGGTTAAACATTCATTTTCCTCAAAGCTCTCCGTGAGATGAGACGAGAAATACTGAGTACCACACAATTTTTAGAAATTCTCAGTAAAGTTTATTGGTAGCAAAGAAAAACAGTTACAACTAAAAACCAAACCAAGCAAATTTACAAAATGAAAATATTCTAAAGCACTATTAATTGCCTACTATATATCTGGCAGATATGGCTAAAAAGTTAACAATATTTTCTTTGTAAAAAATATAAACACCGAGTTCATCTATATATATATCAGTCCCTGAAACTTAACAAGGTCCAAAAGGCCCATCAAAATAGTCTCTAAAACAAAGATCATTCTGAAATTATTCAGTTTTGATTCATAGCAGTTATTTATATAAAACAGCACAGGATTTTCTAGATCATACACACAAATTCATTTCCAAAAGTCTCTTCTATAAAATGCTTATTCTTTCTTGATTGTCAACATCATATTTTCACTCTTGGCTAGATTTTTCTTCCTTGGCAATTCTTTTTGTTACACCACTAAAATATTTCTCACGAAAGGAATTATGACCTTGGTATGGCAGAAAATGGTCACTCAGCAGGTGTGAATACTGGTCCCGGTTCTGATAGGATAGAAAATACAAAATATAAAGACATGTCAGTTATTTCTTCAGTTAGCCTTTAACCATGGCAGTCATAACTCTAAGCAAAGCCACACTCCAAGGTCCATTTGCTTGGCTTTCCTGTGAGAACACACAGTCTACATCTGCATCACACTTGGGAATTCAAAGCAGCTTCACTTCACCTCACCGGATTCTCAGAGCTCTGCACGGAAGAGACCATGTCATCACTCAGGGCAGAGAGAAAATTCCAGAGAACATGGTCAGACTACAACTATCTTGTCATTTCTGGTTTAACACACATTGAAATCATCGGGGCTAGGGCTAATACCAAAGAAGTTTCTACTCAAGGAGAAAGGTATGGACCAAGGCACTCTGGCAGTTGTGTGATGTCGTAAAATCACACAAAGCTCCACACTATATCCACACCATTAGTGCAACAAAGGATTCCAACACAGGAGGTACAGATACAGGGAGAAGATGGAGACTTCACAGACAAACAAGGACTGGTACTCAGACAGATAGTCACCGGGCACTGGAAAAGTCAATCTGGGTCAGAACGACCCAGCATTCCAGTTTAGATGAGAGAAGACTGATGGAAACCATGAAACATTAGCTTCTCACTCAATTTCACAAATGATTTCAAGTTATGAAACAAACCTAAGTAAAAATAAAGTCCGATGTCCTATGTATTTCTTTAAATTCCTATTCAATTATACATGGACTTTTGGGAGTTTAGTTTACATTTACACATCACTTTGCTGAATGACATCTTGCTTTGTTCTCTGGCACAAGTATCAGTACAGCAGCAACAAGTCCCTCCCAGCCCTGCCTTTCTGTCCGCTATTCTCCTTATGGCTCCTATATAACACACACACACACACACACACACACACACACACACACACACACACACACACACATATATACACATGCCACATATAACCTCTCAAAGCATCCCACATAACTTCATGGAGTACCCTCCCCCAGTGAGGAGGATTAGGTACAGCACAATGCCACAGAGCCAGGTAGCATATCTCTCTGGCCCAAGCTTCTAACATGACTTCATCAAGGAGGGAGAAGACAAAAGTCAAGCACTGTGGGAAACAGGCTTCCTTTATAGACCAAAGAGATAGTTTGGCAAGTAAATTACCATTGAACTAAAAGAGATGAATAAGACGAACCAGCGATACAGAATGAGAAAATACCAAAGTGCAGTATAGGCACAGATGAAAATGTCACACCACGATTTTGAACAATCAATATGAGCTCATAAGGAAACAAGAACAAGAACAAAACAAAATCAAAAAAAAAAAAAAAAATGGGAGTCTGCGCAGTAAGGGCAAAATAAAGCCTAAAAGATTGTATTTTCCTCAGTGCCACAGAGACAAGGCAGCAAAGACATACGAAAGTTGGTCTAGGACCATTAGCCACTGAAATGCAACTGCTCGGGGAAAAGCCTCATTCTCTTCATATCCAGGAATCTGTGTCCGGTAAGTGGATGAGTCCCGTGCTCAAAGGACCACTTTCAAGATCAACTATCCCCCCAGACTGTGAAGCAGAACACTGCAGAACCTCCTGGAGCCCCAAAGCTCCAAACCCCCTGAGCAGCCCAGAATCTGGCAGCAGTTAGGTCTTGCTTTGAGCTAAGCCAGACGGTTCAGGGACTGTGGCTGAAGTTTCCACCTATGTGGAAACACCCTAACTGAAAAATGTTCCTCACGGAACATCTATCACCACATACATAGAAATGCCACATCAAATGACATCACCACAATTCAAAACAAACAGCAAATTCTATTTTTGTTTCCTCTTTCTCTCCTCGCCCATCTAGCTTGAGTTCCCTTTAACCAAACTCACACTTGAGAAGATACTTTCCATCATTGTTCACTACTCTTCTCTATTCACTTTCTCTGCCCATTTCCATCAAGAATATCTGGAAGTTTTGTTTTGCTGTCTTGTTTTTGTTTTTTTTTTTTTCCCCTTGTTTTTTTGTTTTTGTTTTTTTTTTAAACTCAGTATCTTGAAGGCCAACATGTTTCTTTGAAAGAAGAGTATCCAGAAGCAACAGTCCTTGGGCTTCCTCATTTACTCAAGCATGCATGGTGTTTGACTTGGTTTTTCTAACAGTTCCAAACCTGTCTACAGCTATCAATCATGGTGCCATTTATATATCACAGAACCTCAATCCTGTACATTTTTAATAAACATGAAATACTGCATGCATATGAAGTTTTAAAAAAAAGCACATAGGAACCCCCCCCCCCCCCAGTGAAAACTGTGGTGGCGAAGAGGAAAGGAGAGACCTGCCCAATGCGGTGGTGACAGTGCCATGGGTGAGAGCAGCAATCAGACAGAATGAACCACGCGTTCTGTCTGATTTCACTACTGTCTGCTGCCGCTTCTTAGCCAGGAGCTAAGTGTCAGCAGGAAACACAGAACCCAGCAGCTCTCAGACCTCTCACCGTTCAAACACAGTCAGCAACTGTAAATGTTACAAGACATAGACAAGCTCGTTCAAAAGAGAACTACTACGTATTTGTTATCAACCGAGTCTTGTCTAAGGTAATTATTTAATTTTCTGCATTCTTTTCATCTACATTCTGGAGATGGAGAAAGAGAGATTGAAAGAGCTTTAACAATCTGCCACAAGCCATACAGCTGGAACACAGTACCGCCAGACTGCAGCCTGAGTCAGACATCAAAAGCTCATGCTTTTTTCATTATACTTCTGTCCTTCTTAAAAGCTCCAAGTTATACGAACACAGAGATGACTGAGTCAATTTCCCACATGGTAGATTAGTGGGTCCTTTCAAATGGAGTTTGACATTTAGAGGCCATTCCTCCTGAAACAGCAACGTTATGGTAGCACACACTTCAGAGCTCCACTTTAGACAGAACCCTTTACCGCTGGGCTATCAGTACTGCTAATTCTAAACATAAGCCATCTAGGAATTCTAACACTTGCCAAAGGAGCCGCACAGGCCAGTGGCTGACTCTTATGTGTACACCACCCTCTGCTGGCTGATGTAGACAGCCCTTCTTCATGGATTTCCTGATGTGGACTGAAGCCGTTTCCAGCTAAGAAGACTGTACCCCTGACAACCAGGAGCACTCTGCTTCATGTGCTGTTTGCAGGACTTGACTGTTCAGAACACCTACAGTCATACAACTCTCCTATGTCCAGGGCAACCTTGTTACTTACATGGCATTATCATCTGTGCAATCATTTCACCCATAAAGGATGCAGACACAGGAAAATAGGCATGCACTTCAGAGTCTAAGGTGGCACCATCATCTGTGTGCAAACCGAGAACTGCAAGTCACTGTGTGGAACGAGAACTGAAAAGTTCACAAAGTAGCCTATGGTCAGGTTAATCATGTGGGTTGTATTGTTTTCAGTTCTGAGGCAGAGTGTCACTATTTACAGCCCAGACTGTCCTTGAAATCTCTCTCTTCATGTCTTTGCCTCCAGAATAATCTCCGGATTATAGCCATGCATCATTACACCTAGAGAATTCTATTTAAAATTGTGTACAACTTAACTCTACCTAAAATGCAGCATTAGAAGGACTTCAAAGGGTATTAAAAGGAAAGTGCTTCAGCCACTTGTAAGTTTGTAGATGAATTTAAGGGAGAATACATTATCCAGAAAAGAAACAACTGCATGTCCTGCAGGAACACTTGAAACAGCCATTTCAAGTGGAACTAATGACACTCTGGACTATAAAGAATGTATTTTTAATAATGTATCCCCAAAAATACGGCCCATTGTTCAGACTGAAAAGGAACTAAAGCGTCTTCACTGAGAAGCCTGTTCAGGAAAACTGTTTTCCTGATTGCCCCCTTCCCTCAGAACTCTGTCACTCTCCTCTGTCGCCTCCCCCCAATAAGGAAAGGTGTTCAGTTTCCCAGCTCACCTGCTTTTTGGTTATTTCACATGGAAAATAAAGCCTACAAGATATTATGGGATTAAAATGGTGTCCCAGTGACTTTTAAAGAGTAAAGTAATGGTAAAAGTTGGTTTATTATTATTTAAACTGGAAACATCTGGCTAGCTCTAATTACCTGTTCCTACTCTTCCTTAAACTGGCTTTAATATTGTTCAGTATGACTGTTTTATTTTAGATGAGGGGATCCAGTCACTGGACAGTGACTGTTTGTCCCATATACACTCGCCTATGGTGAGGGAAAGAATGGAGTTGTCCGAGTTCACAGACCCTGGAGGGAGCAAGACGTAAAATGCCGTACCCCCAGACACACACTTACACACTGGTAGTAAATGGTGGGATGAAACAGCAACTATGGAATATAAAGAGGTGAAAGGGAAGGACAGGATTGCCTTCTCTAAGGAAAGGGCACTTATCCCAGAGCTGCAGAACAGAAGTAAACCTTCTCACAGAGAGAGGAGGAAACACCCAACAGACAGGATCGATACAGAGACTGAAGACAGAAAGGTGAGTCCATTTTGGAACCTGAAAGGAGGCTGAAGGTTAAGGCTTCTTGTACACAGATGAAGTGGCACCGGTGGCACCTAGAGACGGTGCCAGGAGCGATCAGGGTCGTCTCGATGTTATCTAAGAATCTGTAATTGTATTCCGAACTTCTCAGAGTCATCAATACAACTTTGAAGACTAGACTTCCATATCTATTCCCTTTCTGAAAACTATTCTGGCCACTGTTGCGGAAATGAAGTGGAATGAAACTGTGCAGAAGTACAGAGGGCAGTTGGGAGAATAAACGAGGGAAGTGCCACCTTACCCTGTATGGATCTTAGGAGAAAGAAGAAAAAGGGGGACATAAATATACACAGGAAAACAGCTACTCAATCGCCCCAATCTAGAGTTGTCAGAAGTCTTCCTTAACTCCACTGCCTTCACACCAATTATCCAATCACCAAATCACACTCTGTCTGTCTTCTCTTCATTCATTCGCATCCTCTGTAGTTTCACATCCCACCACTTCGGATTCACGGCTCATCTTCGCAGCTATGTCTGGAGCCTCCTCAGAACATCGGCTTATCATCCCACAACTCAGAGCTACCTATGTACTGAAGCTAAGGCACCCTGCATGAAGCATACATACTCTTCCGCCACTCGACCAACAAACATCCTTCGCCGGCTAGTCACCACTGACAGGATAAACCTGGACCTGGAGTACGAGGCCAGCTCGGCTTCTTCAGGTCGTCTCCGGCTGTTTCTCTCCCAGATGCCCAGCACTCCACTGAAGCTGAAGTATCAGAGTGCCCGGCAAATCCCACAGCCCTTCTCATCCCTGTCTTAGTTAAAATGACACCTACCTACCCAGGGGCCACACCTCTGGCCTCCTCAGACAAATGCTTTGTGTTCATGCAGCACCTCTCTCTCACACAACACTGCAACCCATCACCTTCAGCTGGAACCCTTTTTGGTGACTTTCTACTAAGAACAGGCTCTTTACGGAGAAGGACTAAGCCTGGTCTACTTAACCTCAATACTTGACAAATAAGGCCCCACGAATGTGGGTTGATGCAAAATGCAAAGCCTTCCTGTGCGAGAGCATATATTCAAGTTGGGAAAGAAAGCATACAAAAATAGGAAAGGTCAATGAATGTAAGACATATTCAGTGACAACTTCCTCTTTTCTTATAGCACCTACTCCAGAATTTCACTGTACTCAAATATTGCCATTATGTTTACTCTCTCAGCAAAAACTCAGTCATCGGGTACAAACGTCCTCCACTTCCTCCCCACACTGGACACATGTCCTCCGTGGCTCCTGCGTACTTAACTCTGAAGCCTCTTCTCCCTCACCACTGACGACCCACACCCACCAGAGACAACGTTCTGCTTCACGCTGCGTCTCACTGCTCAGAGCTAATTTTACAGAATCTCCGAATCATCAGTTAGATACCGAAGGGCAGCAATTAACCTATACACTGCTTGATCTACAGACTCGGGGAGCTCCCTATCCAGGAGAAAAGCTTACAGGATGCTAAAGCCACTTAACAGAAAACCAAATGGCGTCTATTTTAACTGCAGGTCAGGTTTAAGCTGTCTTTTAGTAAGTGACAGTTCCTGACAGTGAGATAATAACTTCTTCTACCTCACTAGTATTAAGTCACTGACATTCCCAAAGTGACAGGAGTTTATACAAAGCAGCAGTTTCACGGCAAATCCTTGAATACAGATGACTTATAAAACTCACTCCAGGATAAACGAAAACCAGTAGTGCCGTCACCACAGTAAATGCCACCAAACTCGAGTGCCCATCTCACTTTGTCAGCAAAGACAACAGGCTGGAGAAAAAGAGTCAAGTGCTGAAGAGATTCTTAATCAAGTGTGAGGAAGAAGGCAAAGAGATGGAAGGGAAAAGCAGCAAAGAGTGAAGAAATGTGAACGACAGTACTGAATATAATGGACCTCAGGTCAGCTGCAGGGTAATTACCCATGTCCGGCTTTTGTTTAAAAATCCTGCTCTCCTTATCAAAGCTTTCCACTGTTCTACATCTGGTACTGGACAGTAGCCATAGAAACCACTTGTGCTCGAGTTATACAACTATAAACAGCACGAGGCCATTTCCAAACCAAGGACAAGCAGGTCAAAAGTCTGGTATCTAATACCATGAAATCTGTAGTGTTATTCTTAATGGGAACATAGTAAAGGTGAAATCTTTATCCCTAAGTTATGTAGTCACATTTATTCAGTTCCTTATAAAACTATCTTCAAGATATTAAGTTGCCTAATTTCATAGGAAATTATATTAAAATTTTATCTAGAGTCTCAAAAGGACTGATCATTAATAAATGAACTTTGGGCATTTAACACTCAGCACATAATTTCTTCCTAAGTATAAAATGAACACTGTGGACATTCATGCTCAGCATGATAATACAGAAGTATGAGTGCTTTCCATGTGTATGTGGAAATGCAAAACTGAATGTCAAATATTAAAACAGCCAACACACAAGATAAAAGTTTAACATCAATTAATTAAATACTACATGTTATATTTAATTAGAACTAACAAGAATCTTTTATCTTATTAAAGAGCAAAGGATGAATAACATACAAAGGCATGTTTCTGTATATAAACACTTTCAACTCTAATTCTGAAACAATATTGATCCTGAGTGACTTTTTAATATTTCCACAATCAATTAAAAGAAAAATTAGTAAGATGTATATGTGTATAAAAAAAAAAAAAAAAGACCAAACCCAGGCAAAACTGTTTTGCTTAGGGGCAAATTCAAAGGAACGTGAGACTCCGGCTCCTGCATAGGTCAGAACAGGATTGCATGGGTTTTTTGTTGTTGTTTTAATCTCAAGACTCTGGAGACATGTGGCTCCATGGTTAAAAGAACGGATTTCCTTGCTGAGTTCTGACTAGAGTTCTGTTCCCAGCACTCACACTGGGTCACTCACAACTGCCTGTAACTCCAGCTCTAAGGGTCCGATGCCCTCTTCTGGTCCCCATGGACACCAGTACATACATGGCATACAAACACAGACACGCATGCACACACACAGATGCATGTATGCATGTATACACAAATACATACATGAAAATAAATCTTTTAAAGAAAAAAGATGAAGAAAAATCTGTGAAGTAGCTACTCTAGGTATTATTTCATCTGGTTCTAGTAGGCTCTGGCAGAAGCCATTGAGAGGACACTGCTTTTGGGTAGCTTGCACTGAATGCATAACCACTGTATACGATCTGTTCTAATCTAGAGATTTCTGAAGATTAGAATGCTTTTATTTTTTGGAGATCAAATATTTTTATTCAATAAATTTCCTAAGAAAAATGTTTCAGAGAGTTATCACAACTATACACGGTACCATTAACTATGTGTCAATAAGAAGAGGAAAATTAACCCTAGCAAAACGCATTATACCCTGTCAGAGCACCCTGAGCATACTGGCTACAACTCACTGGGAAATTAAGAGTCTGTTTAGAAGAGGCTAGGAATTCGGTGCTTGAGAACACTTGCTGCCTATTTATTTTGTGGTAGTGGGAACTGACCCTCAGGTCTGGCATCTGCTAGGCAAGCAGCCTGTCACTAAGCAGCATACCCAGACCTTGTATCTGAACCCACTCTAAAAGGGGGAACGACATCCAGGTAGAAGACAGTGTGATGTAGGAAAAGGGTCAAATTTCAAGGACAAAGACAAGTTTTGTTTTCAACTCTGCTGTTCACCACTTGGTCATCAGGGGGCTAGAGGAAGGCTCTTCATCTCTGAAATGGCGACATAAACTCAGATGGATAAGAGCGTTTATAAACAAGCACTGAGAAAACACGGCACTTAATTCATTTAGTTTCTAGACTATTTCAATGAAGGATAACAACAACAAAACCCAGATCTTTTTATCAGGCATCTTCATAACACTGACATAGTTATCAAGAGCTTCTTCACTACTCACACAAAATAAACAAGTCCAAAACTATAGCCAATGATGTAAATATACAAATATCCATACTCACTCGACAGTTTTTATGACTTATTTGTACATTTTAAACGGTGGGAGAACACTTTAACAATGTCTCAAGCAAGCCTAACTTTAAACTGAAGTCAGACCTAACAATGGACATGTCAAAAGCAAAGGTCATAGTACATGGAAGTACAAAAATCTAAAATTAATATTCATCCACTGCCAAAGCCAACAGCACTGAACAAGTCTGCGAACAATCTGTCAGACATGTGAGAACTGTTTGACAAGTCTGCGTCCGCCTGTGTTAGGAAGGGCTGCGATGATCCTGTTGTAGCTGCGGACACTCCTCACAGGAAACGGAAGGCGGAAGTGAAGCAATGAATTAAAGACAAACAGGACAGAGGATTGCATTACAAGACATTCACAGTTAAGCCCACTCTAGTTAAGACTTACTAATGTGAGCCCACACTAATCTGACCATTAGGAGGAGGCTTTTCCTTATTAAAATAAGAAAAAAAAAACCTCAGTTTCAGCCAGGCGTGGTGGGACAACACCTGGACAGACGCAGGCACACCTCTGAATCAGAGGCCAGACTCCTCCAGAACGGCGGGACTGTACGTACAGTGAGACATTGTCTCAATACACACACACACACACACACACACACACACACACACACACACACACACACCCGTTTCAAACAAGAACAAAAGTCAAATGAAAACAGGAACACACACACACACACACACACACACACACACACACACACACACACACACCCCTGTTTCAAACAAGAACAAAAGTCAAATGAAAACAGGAAGCCAAGCCAGAAGCAGTCCTGTTTTCACAGGTTGAAAACACCAAAGGAGAGTGAGCTTACTTATCATTTTAATACACAGTAAGAACTCTCAAAAGCCCATTTTCCTTTGACTTTGAAATAAATTTGCTTACAGAATTATAAATTTGGAAGAAAAACAGACTTTCTTAAACTCAACTTGGGAGAAAGCATATACAAAATTAGCTCACACAGGACCCTAGTTTATTGTTTGTTTCAATTTCTTTAAAAATAGAAACGGTAAGAACCTTCTTCATATCTGGGTAATTCTTTGGAACACAGTTTATGCAGAACTGCTATTTATGTAGGCAATGTCACGAAGGAAGCTAATGTCACATACTTAGCTTTTTGGTAACAAGAACTAAAACTATAACATCTACAGGTAATATTGCTGTTTTGTATAACTACCTCTACTGTCCTGGCACATAACACATCTGCTACTATTATCACTACTAACTCACAATTATATGAAATGCGATAATCTATAGTAAAACTATTATTGAATGATCCAACACCTCACTTCCCTTAACACAGCAAAAGAGAAACATACACATACATAAGACAGCATGACTGGACAAGGGGGGTGGCTCTAACGACAACCAGCCTAGGATGTCCTAGTAAATTGAGAATGGTTAGCATTAGGGACTAACTTCCTCCCCGCCAGCCTTTATGGATTCACACCTATAGAGTCCCAGTTCTGTCTTGCATCAAGTAAACCAAGAACTTCGTGTCTTACAAAGCAACCTGAGTCCAGAATCTTGAACTGTGATCATTTTTCTATTCCCAACTTAAGTCTTCCTTTATGTATATATTTTTAAAAGCCACATTCATTTACTTATTTTATTGGGAGTGGGTGCATGTGTCACAAATCAGAGGACATCTTGTGAAAGTTGGTTCTCTTCTTCCATATGGGTTCTAGGAATCAAACTCAGGTCATCAGATTTTGTGGCAAGTGTCCTTATCCACTGAGCTAAGTTCTCAAATCTGTCTGAGCAGCAGACTTTATCTTGTCTTTTAAAGCACTCATGTTATTTGTTATAGAAATATTAACTCCATTGTTACACTCACGTTTCACTCGTCTAATGGGTATTTAGCTAGATTGCATAATTACCATACTCTTTCCACCTGGAATAAAGAGTCCCGAAAACAGTACAAGCAACCCTGGGGAAACAGAAAGTTTAGCTGGTACATGGAATCAGTCTTCAACACATCACCATCATCAGACAGTGGGTTTCGAGGAGGAGTGGCCAGGACGGATTCATCCACTGCAGTGGACAGTAGGGTAACAGGGCTTCTGCTGGATTCAACACTGACGGTTTTGAAGGTTGTCACTGGGCCAATAAATATGGAAACTACTCCTGAGATTTCTGAATCTGCAATGCTCTAAACAACTAATGGTAAATCATCATACATGGGACAGGATTTGATTTCCACAAGGAACTCTAATGCGGCAAACTATCCAGTACAAAATGTGTAATACCATTTGAAGAAAGACAAGCTGTTACTATAAAATAATGGTTTAGTATTGATATCCCTTTTTAAAGGTAAGTACACAGATAAACTTTAGAAGCACACTGGAAAACCGTGTCCATTCCAAAGATATCTGTTGTCTGAACAGGAATTGTGGAGATGAGGCTGGAATATGACCAGGTGGCTATTCGTTTTTCTTAAACTACTACCATGCATTCTCATCATACCACATGTATCTACACACCCAAGCACAGAAATACCCACACATCTAGTGGCTAACCACCAACTACTCATCTAGATAAATAGCTTAGTTTCCTGAACAGTCTTGATTTTGGAGTCTAATTACTGAGGATAATTTATACCATGCTGAAAACCTTCTAAACATTATCTAGTAATAAAAATGATTAACTAAAAACTCTTGCATAAAGAAACATATATTTTAGGGAACAGTATTTTAGGGAAACAGTATTTTAGGGAAATCTATTTAACAGATATGAACAAGATATGGAGAAAGATTAGGATCTGTCAGGGTAAACTAATTATGTGGCACTAAGGATCTAAATTAAAGAGAGATAGCAAATGGGAAAGGGATGAAAGATGCAAAGTGACAGACACAAAAGGCAGTGCATAAATCACCACTGTGAAAGACTATAAGGTATAAATCAGATGATAATCACTAAATGCAGAGTGCAGATGGGCCTTACAAAACAGTCCAACACAGCTACCCTGTTCTGCTTGCCCTGTGCAGACATGGCTTGTCCAAACAGCCAGTGAATCTGGGAGCCTGTCAGTCCAGAAAAGGACGGCACAAAGGACATCCCACCATGTTACTGAAGTTTCATTAAATGAGGTACTACTCATATCACTTCTAATCTGGATCCAAAGTAACAAATGTTATTAAAGCTTTTGTTTCTCAAACTTAAATAGTGTGTGTGTGTGTGTGTGTGTGTGTGTGAGAGAGAGAGAGAGAGAGAGAGAGAGAGAGAATATGATTGCTGACACGTACTCTAACAGACGAGGAAATTTTCCTTGCTTCCTTACATAGAGGATCATTGTCTCGATTAAACTTTGCAATTTGGCTGCTGAGGTGGCTCAACGGGAAAAGGTGCTTGCCACCAAGCCTGATGACTCTCTGGAATCAACATGGCGGGAGAGATCAGCTCCCTCAGGTGTCCTGTGACATCTACACATGCACCATGGCACATGTGTGTGCGCGCGCACACACACACACACACACACACACACACACACATTCTTAGTAGATAAATACAGACATTCGAGTCTGCAGTCGGGAAGCTCCGCTTCTGCAACAGGACATTAATGAAGCCCAGGGCGTCAGAGTTTCGTTTACTCTTCTAGTAAACCCCTCACTCCTACTCCTGCCACAGCCAGAGGCCACAAATTTCTTCAACTCCCGTTTCCTCCTAAACTCACCTAGATTGTCAAAATCAAGACTAACATTTCCAAAGCCTACTCCAGGAAAACTATCTAGAAAGGTCAAGTTTTGATTCTCCCAGAATTTATAAAAAAAAAAAAAAAAAAAAACACGTAGGCAGCATACCTCAAAGTCTTTCACCTTTTCCATTGTGATCAGGCGCCTTGCCGTGTGACTGGAAAGCTTCTGCTCACAGTTGCTAATAAGCTTCAGGCAAGGGTGCCAGGGCACCATCTCTTCAGTGTACCTGAAGACAGCAGAAAGCTGACCGTTAGGAGCAATCACATGGGCAGCAGGCACCCGGCACCGTGATGCCAAGTGCGGTGTCCATGCAATCCGTAAGTAATCTACTTGTACTTTAAAAGTATTTTACAAGTGCCGGTACCAAAAATGTAGTTCAATACTTTACCCCTTGAAGGGAAGGGCAGAAGGACAGACAGCGAGAAACGGATGGAGGGAAACAGATGAAGGGAGAAGGGAGGGAGGAGGGGAGAGTCTACCATATGTTTTAATGAAGCATACCAAACAAACCACAGAACTACAAGATGACGATTACACCCTAAAGGGTCCACAAAAGCAGATTAGACAGAAGTACACTCCACAGCAACCCCGACCGTCAAGAGGGGTGACCATCTGGAGATTTCTACAACAGCATGCATATACTTTACACTGTGAAAAGAAGCATCTAAAAAAACGTTAATGACATCTTGAGACCTCCATTAAATATGAAAATAAGGCTAAGGTTATTTATAAAATAATTCAAATAACTACAAATGGACACTCGGGACTGTGTTAGTCCCTAGGTCACATTCACTAGAAAGTAACACTGAGGCTATGACACTGAGTGGTGGTGTGGAGTGTTGCTATAGGGCAATGTACTACTACATGAACAGAGATGACTGAGACCTAGAAAGCAGGCCAGTGAACACACTGTTAAGAGCCCAGCAGAGGAAACTAGAGACGGAGGAACCCTGATGGAGCAGAGTGAAGAGGAGCAGCAGGAAGGGCCCGCTACGTGTGGGTACCTGCAGAACACTGGCTGCAGGCTTTAGTTTCCTTTGCAGACCTTTGTGTCTTTCTCTAGTCTCTGCACACATTTGTTTACATGGGTGATCCTAAACCTCGGACTCAAAACGGGAGAGGTACTGACTAAGAACCTTGAACCCAGCTAGCTGTTCTAACATGTCACCATCACCCTGACCACCACTCTTGGGGACTCTTCATGTCTCTCTGACCTTCAACTATCTCCCCCTCACTGCCTCAATCACATGCTCCAGACCTTCACCACTCACTCATCAAGCAATAGTCATGCTGCACTTCAGTCCACTATCAGGGGAAGGAATTCTCTTGAAGTCTTTCTTTGCTCTTCCTTAGGAAACTTGTGACCATTTCAGTTTACCTCACCTAGTAAGTCTTTAATACTTGCTCTACAGTCAGAAACAATGTACTTCTTCATAAAACAAGTCCATATCAAATTCAGAATCTCCACAGAAAATATTCATGTTATGAGGAAATGTTTCACATCATGACTGAGACTAAATTTCAAAATGGAAACAAAGAAAATTTAACTTTGAAGTTAAGCTTATATACAGCAAAATCCATGAATGTCTAAAACAGTGCCTGTCATACTGAAGAATGTACACTTGTTTTGTATGGGAGGAGCCTATTTCTCACTATGTAACTCAAGCTGGTCTCATATTCCAGTCCCTTCTACGTAAGGAATGTTAACTTTTTAAAGAAATTTAAAAACCTCTATTGACACTGACTCATGTTTTTAAAATGTCACTTAAACATGCACAAATACAAACTCTTTATACTTATGCCTCTTGTATAACTATAAAACAAAAAAAAATCCAAATTTAAAAAATAACTTTAAGTAATATTTATGACATGAATGCTAACATTGCTTAAACAAAGTTGCCAGCAGCTAGTTTTCTTTTTTGAGTAGGGCCTGGTAGGCACAAACCATAGCATTTGTTTTAAAAGCACGCAAACATTTTTTTCTAAACCATAAAGGAACATTCTTTGGCCTACCAACATTACTGATCACTAGCCTCTTACAGTCCCCCTCTGTATCTTAGACTGGTTGTACGACACCTCCTTTCCCATACTATAATCCAAGGAGTCATTCAAACCAGGAGAAATATGCAATAACTCCAATAATCTCCTGTATTCTTTAAATCATTTCTAGATTACTCAACATACCCAATACAATAGAAATGCGACTTGCTATACTGCACTGAAAAATTAAAGTAGCAGCTTAGAAACATCTTTGGTATATATTAAGTGTGTTTCATATCAGTAGACTGTCTGCAAACTGTTAAATCTGTACTTTGCCTACACAATTAAAACAATACCTGATTCTGTTTTTACTACTATTACCCTATGATTTGTTATCTATTTAAAACTGAAATCAGCTCAAATCGGCAAATCCACACAGATTTAGACCAGTGGTTACCAAAGGCAGGAGGGGTGGTTCACAGCGGGTTTCTTCGGGGAACAATGAAAATGTTTACAGTGGGGGTGTCGTTTATAGTAGGGGTAGTTGCACTACTTTGTGGAAATACTAAACCACAGGAGAGAGAAGTGTCGAGTGGGAATTGCACGAATACAAATTACATTCCAACTTTTTACAAAATAGTTGTACACATAAGTCCCCAGCTTTTTCATGAATCAATTGTCATTATCACTCAATTTTTTGTAAAATTTCATGTTTTATTTTCTTTCTAAATGTTATCAATCTCACCTGCCATTTGAAAAACAAACTGTGAATTTACTGGACATTCTGAACCGTTTAAGGAATCATTCTTTCCTGTTTCCTAGATAAAGTCGAAAAACACGTTCTCTTCAATAATATGAACCACCATAAACGTCCCAAAATCTTCATTTGAGACGTGTTATTGGGCTTCTTGGCCATCATTTATTAACGTTTGTGAGAGTGCACAAATGTGTATGTGTGTCACCTACGTGTGGGTTTCCCAGGATGCCACAAGGCAGCCCAGGGCTGCAGTGAATCTTCTCCTACCACATGGGTTCTGGGGTCAAACTTCAATCACCAGGCCTATGCAGCAAGCTCCCTAATCCACTGAATCATCGTGCTGGCCCTGCCATCACGGTCATCACTAAGAGGAGCAGCTGGATTTTGTCTTTTCACAATGGAAGCTTCTAGCCAGTTTCAGAGTTAGCTGGCAAAATGAAAGTGGATAACAAAGCTCTAGGACATGTGGAACCTGAGCAAACAAGTGCACTCGCTCAGGAGCTTTGCAGGTCTGAGGACATCAAACACACTTCTGCTTCGGAAGACAGACCAAACGTGTTCAGCGTCATTTTCAGGCAGTAGAAGCTGATGAGTACTAAACCCACAAATATCAGAGTGTAGTGAAGAGATGATAAGACTGAGTCCTGAGCATCAGAGGCTCTGGAAATAACTCAGGTACAGATCAATATAGACAGTAAACTCACAGTGCTCTTCCCACTTGTGCTAGTCACACAGCTGGGAGAAATCTGTGCCTCAGTGAAATGTCTACGACAGAAGCAAATGAACAACTAGAGGTATCCCACTCCTGGCACTGGAGGCTTCACTTGATGTCAACAGACGTCTAGTTGGGGTATAGTCCCCTGTTATTGGGTGACTATTTAGACTTCTTCTATGTATGCAAACAATATAAGCTTCTTCAGTAGTAGGTTTACCATGTCCCCTCAGACGGCCCTCAGTGTTAGCTGGCCCTCCCTATAATCCCTCCCTTGCCTCCTTTCTTCCAACCCCCTCCCCATTTAACCCTCCTGCTCCAATTCCCCCTTCCCTGTCTGTATATTCTGTTTCCCCCGCTGGAGAGATACCCCCCAACCCATACCTTCCCCCCTAGCCCAGGGGTTCTCCACCTTCTAATGCGGCACCCTTTAATACAGTTCCCTGTGCTGTGGTGACTCCCAATCATACACTTATTTTCATTGCTACTTTATAACCGTAACTTTGCTACTGTTATGAACTATAATATAAATATCTGTGTTTGCCAATGCTCTTAGGCGACTCCTGTAAAGCGCCATTCAATTCCCCACAGGTTGAGAACCAGTGCCCTAGTCTCTTACTCTACACCTAACTCTGTGATTATACAGTTTGTAGCGTGCCTATCGAGTGATTAAAAGCTAACATCCACATGTAAGAGAAAACATGAACTATTTATCTTTTGGGGTTTGAGTTACCTCACTCAGGATAACATTTTCTAGCTCTATCCATATACTTGCAAATTTCAAAATTTTGTTTAACAGCTGAATAGTATTCTGCTGCGTAAATATATCACATTTTCAGCTTTGTGTGAGCACTTTTTTCTTACTGGCCCTTTATATGTATACTATGCTTTCCAATTTTGTGTTTTGTGGACTTTGTGTGTGTTTCCTGTGGTTTTTTTTTTTTCTTGTTTTTTAAATGATGGTTTGTTTGTCTGTTTATTTTCCAAAGAGAGAAAGAAAGAGTATGGAGTTGTAGGGATGGGGACTGGGGAAGATCTGGAAGATCTGGGAGGAGTTCGGGAAGGGAAAACAGTAATCTGAATATATTGTCTAAATATTTTTTTCAATTTAAAAAAACAAAACAAAAGAGAAGAAATTGATACAGCTTTACACCCAGGTATCCCAGCATGACTTAAAACTCACTATTTAGTCCAGGCTGGCTTTGAACTTGAGATCCTCCTGCCTCAGATGCCTTCATACCTAGCCCTTTGTCTACATCCCTATAGTTATAAGTATTAGGACATTTTTCCTTGTTTAAATTAGTAGAATACAAAAGTCACTGAAGAAATACGCTGTGGCTGCTTTTTAAGGTCTTCAGAAATACATTCAGCTTAAACCCTCGAATTTCACTTAAGTGAAACGCTGTGAAAGCTGTCCTCAGCATGACGCATGCCTACCACCCTCTAGAAATCACAGAAGCTGTGACTCTCACATTAGGAAACACTGTCCTGTGGGCACAATGTGCCATGGCCTCTTCACCTGTCAGCAGCTGGCACAAGACTGGACCAATAAACCTTCTGTCACAGAGGGAGGGCTTACAGGGCCCCACATCTCCCCAAGACTCACAGGCAATGGTTAGTGGAGTAGAGGGCTTAGGAGGCCCCACCCCCAAGATATATAGACAATTAACAGCTGCTGTGGGAGATGTTTTTAATTCAGTGGTGTAGTGGTACATAAGTTGCCTAATTTCCATAAATAACCCTAACTAAAATTATTGTTTTTACCAAGCTAGACTTTTCATGGAACGTTCCTATGTTCTGCTGGGACCATGTTTGGGACAAAGAGACATTTGTTCATGTCCTCGGAAAGAAAAGTTCACACAACGACCCACAGGAGACCTCAGATCAGTTCGGGTAATGCTCCCTCACCAAGATCACTTCTTTGTTCTGAGGGTGTCATACCAGGACTTTAGGAAAAGGAATGCAATACTTGTCACCTAAGAGGAACATGAGAGATCCAAAGCCCAGTACAGGAGAAGCTGATAAGACATCTAACCACGGCTTGGCTGTCTTCCAGAAAAGGGGGCATTGTAACGGGCTATGGGCAGATGGCTGGCATCTTTCATGGTTGCCCCCCATTTGGTTGGTAAACTGGATGAAGAAGATGAAATGGAGGCACCGCCTCACCATTTCTTACAGCTGAGTGGGAAGGGTCAGACTGAGAGTACATGTCACACCAATACTAAACAGTGTCTCCTGGGATCCAAACCTTGGAACCTGTGGGAAGAATCAAATAGTGACAGTGGCAATGAGATGCACATGGTAAGCGAGCTGGGAGTGAGAGAAGTACTGTGTCATGCCCAGTTCACTAAACAAGACAGGGCTGTATTCACTGGAACGTAAGACATTAGGTCAATCCAGCAGAGGTACTGGACTGTGTGTGGCTTTGCGGAACCCCACAGTATATCTGATCTTTATGATGTAAGAGACTCTGAGGGGTCTTAGTGACTTAGGCTGTCATAAGTGCTACACCAGTCAAGATGGATTAGGAAAAACAGAGCAGATGATAGGTTGTGTCCAGGTCAAGAGCAAATATGGCAGTATTTGTGTTGAGCTGGGGTTCCCAGGGGAAAAACTTACAGAAAGCCAAACGTGCTTATAATTTTTCTAAGTCCCTAAAGTCTGAACAGCAGTTTACCAAAGGGGTTTATAACAGGGAAATACCAGCGATTCCCACTACGACAATTGCTACTCAAAGTAGATTCTGTGGGATGGGAAACCTCACAGCCTCTTCCCTAACATGGTAGACAAGAAAGCCTGCAGAAGACAATGCAACTGAAGGTCCTATGCTGAACTACACACTATTCTTAGATGGGTGATGGGGGCAGGTACATACCGTTTGCTGTTGGACCCCAAAAGCGCTAGGAGTAACAGGCATCAATGAATGGACATGGAAATCGTGTGGTGTAAGTGAAAAGGATTGAGCGTGTCCTAAGAGTGGGCAATTTTCCCTAGGGATGGAGATTGTTCAGCCAGCCTTGGATCCTTCCAGCAGCCAAGTGTGGTCCATGGAGAGGCAGCAGAAGGCAGCAGCACAAGCCCAGAGCCAGTCAGACCCTGGGAGAAGACACCCTGGCTCCCCTGAGCCCCAGGCCAGGTGACAAGCACAAGCCAGTTCCTCTTTTTTTTTTTCCCCCTGGGGGAAGTGGGGACAGAATGAATGTACATTAAAAAACAATACTCCAGAGGGAGGAGTTGGGATAGCTCACAAAGAATGATTACAGATTTTAAAGATCTTATGGGAATGTTCCCCATTCATCCATCCATCCATGTTCTCGTTGTGAACACTGTTCTTCTGAGCAAAGAACTGCTACAAGTAATGGGGCCTTTCTGTGCTATGTTGGACCTTGTAAACTATTTTTTAGTAACCTTTTAGCTATTGTATATTGATCCTAGTAGGCATGTGCTTGGAATGGACTGCAACGGGCCCTCAGGGATCCTGCCCACACTATGTAAAAAGGTCTCATTATATAGTGCTAACCTGAGTGTTTTACAGATTTAAAGAGGCATCTGAAAGACATGAAAGTACACCCCATAGGAGCAAGGATGGGAAATAACTGGGACAGGGTGCAGGGCTCGGATCTGCAATGATATTCATGGGTGTTTTATAGCTAGACAAGGCGTAGGTGATATCTAATGAGTGACTAAGAAAATCCTACAACAGTCTGTGCCTATAAACATAAAACTATGGCTAATGAGTCTGAACACAGGCATCTGGTATGAGTAGAAAAGGCACACCTGGAAGCCCTAAGGTCACTGAACAAAATCCCAGTACCAGGAATGGGATGTTTCCCTATGACTGTTGACCCTAAGATCCCCACACAACAGGCTTTCACCACTGATACTGATTGCATATGAGAACTGGACTGTAAGAGTCTAGTATAATGCCTAGTCGTAAGAATATGTAATAATCTAGTAAGCTGAACACAGTAATCCATGATTCTATACCACTAAATATAAATGAGTAAATGAAAGGGAGACTCTTGTAGGATGCAAATCTACAAATGCATAAAAATGATGAATAGTTTATCATTTTCCACAACAGCATTGCAGTGGGGTTTGTAAACAATGCAAACAGTGCAGTAGTGGAGTTTGTGATACAATGCAAATAGCATAGTAGTGGTGTTTGTATACAATGCAAACAGTGTTGCAGTGGGGTTTGTAAACAATACAGTGTTGAAGTGAGGTTTGTAAACTATGCAAGCAGTGTTGCAGTGGGGTTTGTATACAATGCAAACAGTGTTGCAGTGAGGTTTGTAAACTATGCAAACTGTTGCAGTGGGATTTGTATACAATGCAAACAGTGTTGTAGTGGGGTTTGTATACAATGCAAACAGTGTTGCAGTGGGGTTTGTATACAATGCAAACAGTGTTGCAGTGGGGTTTGTATACAATGCAAACAGTGTTGCAGTGGGGTTTGTATACAATGCAAACAGTGTTGCAGTGGGGTTTGTAAACTATGCAAACAGTGTTGCAGTGGGGTTTGTATACAAGGCAAACAGTGTTGCAGTGGGGTTTGTGATACAACGCCACCTATGTGCAGTGCTGGCTGAGACTTGAACCTGAGTATTCTGTAAGAGTAACAAGAACTCTAGCCCTCTAAGAAAACATAAAGCCAGTGTTAAGTAATCTGGATACATGTACTTATCAGTTGATAAACAAATGCATAACTAAAGCTAGGCCAAAGTCACTTCAAATACAATGTTTATAAAATAAAGAAAAAGCTACATATCTTCCAAATCCTGAGGCATCTAACCCACCATTGCTACCAGTGTCCTCAACAGCTTTTGAACAAGTATATACAGCAAAGACAAGTATTACAATATTTTTAAAAAGAGATTTCTATGGCAGATTAGAAATAACTAAACCATAACCTTAATACTGTCTTTCAAACTTAAGATTCCATTCTTTTTAAAAAAGTGTGTGTCAGAGGATAACTCATGGGAGTCAACTCTCTCCTTCTACCATGTAGGTCCCAATGACTGAACTCAAATCATCAGGCTTGACTTATCCACTGAAACCTTCTCTAGGCCCCTCTAATACCACATCTTATTCAAATACCTTGTCTTCTATCATTGATGTACACAGCTCTATTCAGCAGTTATACCAGTTACTGAGTAACACAGCCAATCATGTTCAACATAAAACAGAGCTTTAAATATATGCATATTTTTTACTTTGGCTTGTAAAAAAGATTGATTGCATTTAAGGTGGCCATAACACATGACAGGCTTGTAAAAAGCCAGCATTGGAGTAGTACACATATGAGTTACTCATGTACAGTTTTGAAAATCACCTGTGTTTTTCTACTAGGCAGCAGCTACTGAACATCTATGATATATCAGACACTGAGCTAAGAGGTCTGCAAGAGTTGGCAAACTTTTCAGACAAAGAGCCAGAACGCAGAGATTTTAGATTTTGTGGGTACATGTATTTCTTTCAGCTTTTTTTTTTTTAAACATTACATAGCCCAGACTAACCTCAAACTCAGAAGGTAGCCGAGTTTGACCTTGAATTCTGACCTCCTACCTACCTTCCAAGTTCTGAGATAACAAACATGCATTATCATGCTCAGATTTTCTGTTACATAGTCTTTTGTGAGTTTTCTAACCATTACTTTTAAAAATATAAAAGGTAGTTATGCTCAACCATCTTATAAAAACAGTATGCAAAGCATATCTGGCCCAAAGGCTGTCGTCTGCCAACCTTATTTTAAAAAGTCAAAAAAAAAAAAAAAATCCAACTAATAAGAGGAAGGAGATTATTTTTTACTAGTATATAAGTAAATCAAGGCTACTGATAAATAGTAAATATAGAATTATGAGGAAACAAGAATGCTTAAAACGTACAAACACAGTAGAAAACAACATTAAAAATAAAGACTACGTACTCTGGTGTATATACAGGTAACCAATAGACTAGTCGTCCACCTAGTATGAGGGTCTCAGCTGCAAAGTTTAATAGGTCAAAAAACATGTCACTCAGGTGATAACTCAAGGAGACAGGAACGTGGCTTTCTGGACTAACAAAGAACAAACATTACAAAATCAGTAAAAAGTTTAAGATTGCTCATAGCAATTATAAAAAAAAAAAATCAACAAGTTTTTCAAAGTAATAACTCGTTACATTTAAATTTCACTCACCATTTTTCTATTCCCTTTGGTATTTGCTTCTGTGAACCTGACCTTCTTGTAGATTCTCTGATGCCATATGGAGCTAGGCAGGAATAAAAAGAGCAGAGAGTCAGGTCAACCAGTCGCCAATGAGGGACAGACACACATCGTGTGCAAGCAAATGTGACATCCACAGAAGGAAAAGAACCTCACCCATGCATTATTCCACCCAAAAACATTTAACATAAAATGCTCAGGGAAGGGAAACTATGTCTTCAAAAACATCCACAGTATAAAGACCCAATAAGTAATGGAGGCCCCAAATTACTAACTGCAATGCCTGACTCTGAAGTCAGACTCCTGCATTCAAGGAAAACAACAGTTCATAATATAAGTGGTCCAACTGACAAAACTAGTTAACAAACAATATATATAAAAATTTTTTAAAATTGATTGCTACACTGCAGCTAAGTATCTTGGCTCAGAAAATCCACACTAAAGTATAGAAGTAAAAATGCCATACTGGAAGAACAAACAGTAAATAATAAAAGGTCCAAATTGTCATAATGCATATTCACAATGACATCTTAGTGCCTAAGAACTTTCTTGTTAGATTTGAAATCCTCTAGTCAAAGAACAAAAAAATGGGTCTTAACAAAAGGTCTTAACTTTGCACTACTTACCAAATATTACCAAGATTTTTAATTACAAAAATTATTACAAAGATTATTAGCAACCCTATGGAAAAGGCACATCTGTTTCAATACGACACGTCAAATACTCAAGATTCAGGAGCACAGAACCTAAGTTTTCATGTAGTGTTCTGGAGCAAGTTGGGGCACAAGCCAGTGGTTAACACAACCCCAGATCTTTCTACGTACAGAAGGAAGATGCCAGTAAAAACAGGTGCTCCAGAGGCTCACCTGTGGAAGACTGTGAGATTGCTGAACCCCCCCGCCCCCGAGACTGACACAGTACCCATAAATAACACTGCCTCTAGCTGCTATACTAATGACAAGTCACAGTCACTATAAAAATACATGCCTCAAAAGGTAAGTGGAAGAGAAAATGGATGGCAAATTATATACAGCTATAAATATAGACAGGAAATAAATATATTTACTAAAATGAAACCCTTAAGTACTTCAATTAACAAGCTGCTATCTAGTCATAATTTTTTGTATTGTTTTTGAAGAAGAGTGGGAAGAACCCTAGTACAAGTGGGCACTTCTTACATGTGTTGATATATTTTGTACTTAAAATATACCAGTTTCAGAAAACTAACCCCTTTCCTACTTTGTATAAAAATAAACTCACGATCTGTGATGATTACATCAAAATACGTTCCCTTCCTCCAAGAAGGCTTAGAGGCATCTGAAACCAAGACATCAAGGTAAAACTTCTCTAAGCCATACTGACGAAGATTTGCCCTGATGTTTTCATCTGGTCCTCGCCATTTCTGGTTTTTTCTACTAGCTTTTCCTAAAGAGAAAGAAAATGAAGGTAGAAAATTATTCCATCAAACAGAGCATTACTCTTTTCTTTAGTTCAGCTGAAAATACTTTTATGCTCATGCTAACCCACATTTACCCACATAAAATGTATGTTCATTTGTAATCTTAACTGTATGCATACAATTACACAAATATTTCACCTTATTATTTTGAACAGTAAAATACACCTTATTAAAATGGCCAATACTTTCTAAGTATGAAGTATTCTTAAGTAAGATACATAACTGAGTAGAATATGGACCTTTCCCACATCAGTAAAGAGTTCCATGTTGAATGAATGTTTGATCAGATAAATGAAACAGAAATGAAGAACGCTAACTTGTAAACTACAGCAGCTTTTGACCATGAAGAACACAGACAAGTGCAAACACTGCTAATGAGAAGTCAGTGTACATAGAGAGAAAGTGAAGAAGCTCAAAAGCCTAGTATATGAGACCTAAGTGGATGATGATGATCATGTCAGTGGTAAGATCGAAGACACCTGAAGAAAAAAACAGCTTAATGGCAAATTTTGAGATATATAACTACCGGACACACATACACACACAATACACACACACTCCACATACACACAACCAGAAAATGGTACTAGCGGAAAGAGATAATCATGGGGCAGGTGAACTCTGGAACGCACACACTTGGAGCCATCGACATTTAAACAAGTGGAGCTGGTGAGAAGGAATCTAATTCTAACCTAGGTGCAAGCTACCCAAGGGCTTGCTCTAGCATTATTCTTAAACTTGAGGCAGGGACTGGAACTCATAGCGACCCTCCTACCTCTGCCTCCTGAAGCCATGCAACGCCATGCCCAGCAATTATTGTTACATAATTATACACTTTTGTATTATGATCAATTTTATAGTAAAACAAAACTCAAAAAAAAAAATCAAAAGGATGGAAAAACTCCAAACAACATTCACTATGATGGAAACAGGAATTAAAAAATGGATGCTAGCACACACCTCTAATCCCAGCACTCAGGAAGCAGAGGCATATGGGTCTCTGTGAGTTTGAGGCCAGCCTGGTCTACAGAGAGAATTCCAGAACAGCCAAAGAAACCCTATCTCAAAAACCCAAAAATATAAATAACAAATAAACAAATAAATACATAAAATTTGGATGCTAGGAAAAAAATAATTATGTAAACAGAAATGAAAGAAAACCCCAGGGTCTTAAAGTGACTGAAATAAAACTTCAAAAGAGTAAGAGCAGCACCCAGCGAGGACGTTATCCCGGAAAGAAGGAAGGCTTATGAAACTCAACACAGTGGAACAGGGGGGCTCTGCGTCCTTAGTGGGTGTTTCGGGCTGAGCAGTGGGTGCAGGCGCTACAGGATCACAGACAAGCAGGAAGTGAGAGCGAAAGCGGAGAGCAGGCTGAGGCAGCATTCGGGCAAAGGGTGAGGAAACGGAAATACAGCTAAAGGGACCCCGTAGGACGGACGGACAGAAAAGGCTCCTAACTCCCCGACTGGGAAAAACACGAGACTATTCTACGGTACAAACTAAGGGATCAGAAACGGGGAGCAGAGGACAGCCCTAGCAACTGTCTGATCTAAGAAACTCTCCTCAATTAGAATCTACTTCCAGTAGACCGAAGGCTATGAAATAACTTTTCAAAACTTTAATAAATAGTTCAGGCCCTCTGGATAAGTGAGACAGTTGATCAGTTTGATCTGTTTGGGAGGCATCCAGGCAGTGGGACCGGGACCTGTCCTCAGTGCATGAGTTGGCTGTTTAGAGCCTAGGGCTTATACAGGGACACTTGGCTCGGCCTGGGAGGAGAAGACTGGACCTGCCTGGACTGAATCTACCAGGCTGAACTCAATCCCCAGGGGAGTCTTTGCCATGGAGGAGATGGGATTGGGGGAGGGGAGCGTGGGGAGGAACAAGGGAATCTGTGGCTGATATGTAAAATTAAATTAAACTATAAAATAAAAAAAATAAAATAAAAAACAAAACAAAAAAACTTTAATAAATAAAAATGTCTTAAAGGCTCTGTGGGACAATTTCCTTAAATCAAATATATTGCTTCTACTAGCAATAAACTAGAATAAGTCTCAACACTTCACTTACTCTAACAAAATACAAACAACAGTATCTTCTAGCTAGTCCATTTATGAAAAACATTCAAAACTATAACTTTTCCCCCAGTATTACTAAGCTCCTTAAGAGTCAAGGTAATAGCGTACCAGTTATTAATTCAAAACTATAACTTTTCCCCCCAGTAAGTATTACTAAGCTCCTTAAGAGTCAAGGTAATAGCGTGCCAGTTATTAATACAGCACACAGCAGCTTCAGCAACATAAAGTATCATAAAACCTCACCTTTAAATTGTTTTAAGAACTCATTCAAGTTACAACAGAGAAGACTAGCATAGAGGCAAACAATTTTAAATCATGAATGTAACTTGGTATTTTTAATACCATTCCATTATGAGAAATATACTTTTTCACTCTGACTTAATTCCATCCAATCATATACCAGGAGTGAAGCTTTGAAATTTTTAGATGTCTTCCATAACTGCCACAAAACCAAAGTGGATCGTGTTTCAAGTTACCCTCATTTAAAGGCAGAATCTTTAAATCTGTAGACACCTCAAGTGTTTCAAGTACGTACTGGTCACAAAAATTTAAATGTTTAAATGTTATTCAAAGACTAAATATAAATCCAACCTATACTCAAAGCATGACTGCTGAGTAAATCAATGGCAGTAATCTTAATCTAGAGAGACTATATGTGTTTTCTTTTTAATTTATTTTTATGTTCATTTTGCATGCATGAATGTCTATGTGAGGGTGTCAGAAGCCCTGGAACTGGAGTGACAGACAGGTGCGAGCTGCCATGTGCATGCTGGGAATTGAACCTGGGTCCTCTGGAAGTACAGGCAGTGCTCTTAACCACTGAGCCATTATCTCTCCAGCCCCTGTACACACATTTCTTTAACATGGACTTGCTGACTACAAAATGGCCACTCCATCTCTTCCACCTTTTCCTTCCAACACTGAGGTTCACAACCTCAGTTCACCTTTTTTTTAAAAACTTCTCTTATTAGGATGACAAGTTCTTAGCTGGGGATGGCGAGATTTTTTTTTTTTTTTTAAATCATCTTAATATTCTTCTAGTTCACCTTGTATACCTTTAGTGATGTCATAAAATGTAGCTACTCAAAGAAGTTTTGTGGTAAAATTTCACTAAAATGTTGTGCTTTAAACACTAAAATGTCACATAAAGCTCTCTATCAGTTTCAAGGCCCATCTGGCCGAAGAACAGAGACACTGAAGAATCTCGAAGTTCTACTCACCCAAGCCGTGAACCGTGTTGTAATCTATGTCTGTCCCACACACATATGCACCGAAGTGAGCAGATGCTATCAGGAGGCCACCTGGAAAACCACACAACTGTGACTATTAACCAGAGAGTCCCAGACCAGGGCTCCTTTCCTGATTTAATTCGATCCAGAGTCTTATGAACTAGCTGCAGGCAGAGTACCCTGGAATGACACCAAGCTAGTTAAATTTAGCAAGGCTCAGAACTGAACAAATAAACCCGAAACTGAACTCACTAAACTGGCCACAAAGCAAGGATTTGAATCGATACATATCATGGCATTGTTATTTCACACTACCTAAGCAACACTACTTTTTTGTTCAAAATAATGCATATTTAGACATTTTCAGGTTATCTTAGATTATTAAAAAACATTTTGCTTCCCTTTTAAAAGTGAACATACAAGTCTGCAAATACAAAGATCTAGAATAAATTAATAACTGGGCTTGAGTTTCAAAGAACTAAAGTGAACATATTTCATATATGTAATACTAGCTTTTACGAGCTAAAACATGGCCTGTCTTAAAATATTGTCATGTCATTATCTCTTGGTATAAACTATAAATATCAATTTCTGAGTAAATTATCTAGTTAATAATATCATTTTTCTATTAAACAGTGCTATGGCTAAAGGAAGAATAATATCCCAATATAAACTGACCAGACTAAGGAATATGACAGATATGATTGGTTCACAAATGAAGGAAAGTTCTAACAATTAAAAATAAAATACCTTAAAAGAAAAACAAGTATTTTTAAAATTTTACAAAAAATTCAGTTAAATAAAACATTAATAACTGTTTTTCATTAAACTGTATACTTCTATGAATTCAAATTAAAAATGCTTATTGTGCTTGATCAATGCCCAATTACAATATGGAAAGATGACAGTCAAGTAGAAATGCGAAATCCGTTCTTAGACTACAAAGTAAGCACAGACTTGGACAAAGGACAAACTCTAGGGACTTTCTTTCCACCCTTTTAAAATGTAACCTCTAAAATTAAGATGTGCAATGTCTTCACAGGGTCTGAATCTACAAATTCTAGATCTACAGCCGTTTAAAAAGTAGTCAGGGAAGAGTACTTTGAAATGCACTAACTAGTGTCCTACTGTATCCCTTGAGGAAGAAGAAGGCTGGACCCAAAGCGTAGTGGAAACTAAAACCTAGATCTTCTCACGCTAACCCCTGAAGCTTTTGTGAGATGCAGTGTAAAAGAGACCTCATAATTCTTAAGTCTAGAAACAGGATAGTCTGGAGTTAGGCAAGGTATTGTATGTGATGACTCGTGAGCCTCACAAGGTCACTTCACCCAAATCACAAGGAATTACTACAATTCTGCCCATCGAGGCAGATACTCACCTAGAAGAACTAGTTGTCAAAGGGAACAGAAAAGCTTTCCTGTGCTTCCTTACCCAGAACCTTATCCATTGCTTAGAGGGACTTTTGAGAAGACTCAATTTACAGTACACTGCTGAAAGGAGATGAATAATCTGTTAGACTCACCTGCAACTTGTGTCTTTTAAGCGTTTAACTTTTTAAAGAAAATCATAATAACTTGGTTTCTCTGAATTGATCACTGGGTAGTCACTGTTAATCATCTATTGCTCTTTCAATTACAGCAGTTTTTACATTTTGTTATACCTTACACGGCATTTTCTTGGGCGGATAGGGCAGTAAAAACAGAGGGTGAGTGTTGAAAAGGTAGGAAAGAGACTCACCCATTTCAGTTATCCAAAGTAAAATACTAATACCACATATGTGAGTTAGACTAACACCGTGTTTCAGTTTCTTGTTACCCAAACAGTAACCATTTTAAGGTTAGTGTAGTATCTTACAGGCAAAAGAATACAATGAGCGGAACTGACTCCACACTATAAAACTTAACTTACGATTCTCATCTCTGGAGAGCTAAGGAAAGCTTTGAATCTGTGAGGAAATGTGAGACTAGACTTTGGTTTTACTAAAGGGGAAAAAGGAAAAGAAGTTGGTAATCCTGTTGCCAGTATTTTTCACTTTGTTTTATCCCTCAGAAAAAGAACTCTAAATGAACTAGCAGCCTGAGCACAAGAATACTGGCCAAGGTGGTAACTCAACTTGACTAACTAAGGATGTAGGAAAGAAACTACAAAGAACGAGGAAAAACTGTAAAGCAGAACACACTGTAACGATCTACTGAGACCTACTTCCCAGTATCTTTTCCATCCTCCAGTTTCCTCTCAGGACCAAGTCCACTTCCTCACCTGGACCCTTGTCTATCACTCGGAAATGACAAATTCAGAAGGTGCTGTAGCATTTTTCTTACACCTCCGATGTCTCCTTGGTGGACCCTGACTGCTAGAGCTCCCTCACTTGAGAGAACAAGTCGACGCCACAGCTTCAGAGCTCTATGCTACATAAGACACTGAACGCATGCTCACCTCAATCAGTCTATCATAAACAAGATACTAGACACTTACAAACTTAAGCTGCAATTCAGTTTATGAATATTTGGGAAATTAGCCCAAGAGGGGACTAGAAAGTGAGTTCATGGTCAAACTTTCCATCATTATTTAGTATTAGCTAGCAGGTTCACCAAAAAGTATCTACGTCCATAAGAAAGTAACCATTAAACAATAACAGTAGCCTAATAGTCCACTGAATGTCCACCAGTTTTCAAACAACATTCTAACATATGTATACACTACCTCCCTTAATCTTCATAATGTATTACTATGACCAATTTACAAATGACTGGAACTGCCATCTAGACAAGAATTTTGTCCAGTCACCTCGTTGGGAAAGTAAACTCACACTACATACTCTTTCCTTTATACTATAGCACCTCCTCTGGGGTCAGCACCAGTTGAAGTTAAAAAATAAAATAAAATTAGCTTATATCATACTAAATTACTGGTATAGTTTTAGATGTCCAATGCCCTTCCTAGATGAATGTGTTAAAGTGTTGGTCCTCATCGTGGCTCTATTGGAAAGGGAGTTTGTCTAGAGTGTGAGGCTTAGAAGGGGGACCTCTGGCCAACAGGTTTATTCTAATGAAGAGGACTGTAGAAGCCCAGACCTCCCTTCTTCTGCTTCTGCGCTATGAGGTAAGCAGTTAATTCTACCCTGTGCCCCTTAACACTGTCTCCTGACATCAACAAGAGCCTACAAGCAATGGGTGTGCCCACCTAAAACTGTGAAGCAAAAAGAAAACCCTTTTCTTTGTAAATTATATCATGATTTTGTTAGAGTAACAGAAAGTTTATTAGTGTATCCATTAGATAAAATAGGGGCAAATTCTGTTACTACACAAATGAGGTAAAACTGTGCATCCAGTTAATGACAGCTCACACCAGCACAGGTGTTGTATATTTTCATGCTAACTTTAATAGTGTATTTTCTTACCACCAAGAGCTGACCCAATAGGATGTTTCTTCTCTACTTGGAAAATGAAAGAAAAAATGTAGTGTTTTGCCGGGCGGTGGTGGCGCACGCCTTTAATCCCAGCACTCAGGAGGCAGAGGCAGGCAGATCTCTGTGAGTTCGAGGCCAGCCTGGTCTCCAAAGCGAGTTCCAGGAAAGGCGCAAAGCTACACAGAGAAACCCTGTCTCGAGAAAAAAAAAAAAAAAAAAATGTAGTGTGACAAAAATGAGAATATATTTGCCAAAACAGAAAGGAAAGTGTGTTTCTGTAAGTCAGAATATAACTCAGAGCAACAGCAAACTGTCTAAAAGAAAAAGAAGTTTAGGCAAGAAAAGATCTCAACCTGTTCTGTAGCCTTGAGAAAAACCACAGCAGTGACTAGTTCAATGCTAATGCATTTGGGAAACTGTCCACATTTCAGTCTGGACCATTAAAAGAGACATACCTGAATTAAAAACAACAACAACAAAAACCCTAATATATGGAAGCCAAAGGTAAAACCATCATCCAAGAGGATGGAAAAACCTATGGCCATGGAGAAGGCACAGTGCTATTTCTCGAGTCCTTTCCAAGGTACAAGCTGTCTGTGAATGAGTAGTTCCGTGAGGAAACTAATGACCCTTAAGGACCTTCTGTACAAAATTAGGGGTTATAACCAGTTTCAAAGTAGAAGTGTCAAAAACTGACTTGTATGCTAAAGTCAAACTTCAACCATAAACAAAGATTGGGAGTATGTACTTTAGTGGCGTATCCTGCAAAGACTCTCCGACCGTTTGACCTTCCTCTTCTGTGTGAACAGTGAGATGATCAAAGCCGGCTGTCCACCGTATGCAGGGAGCCATGCACAGCAAACACAGTCAGGTACCCTCACCCTCACTACTCATAAGGCAGCCAGCACCCTGTGCTGTGAAGGTGGGATTTCACAATACTGCTAGGCTCCACTGCACCAAGAGAAGCATACTCCCTTCCCTCCCCTATTATGACAATGTCCTTTTTAAGCTCTAAGGTCTACCCTAAGTGTGCACACTAGTCATTCTGTACACGAATATTACATAATTCCAAAGAACTGTTTTTACTCCATAAAAAGGGCTGGTGTGTGTTTGTTTGTTTGTCTGTGTGTTTGTTTTAAAGTTTAAGACTGAACCAACAAGACGGCTTAGTGGGTAAAGTGCTGGTGGCAGAAGCCTGATGACCCGATTCCCTAAAACCCACACAAAGGTGGAAGGAGAACCAACCAACCCCACAAAACTGTCCTCTGACTTTCACACACCTACAGTGGCATGCCTGTACCCAGAAACATACATCACATGCACATGCATGCATGCTTATGCTTACACACACACACACACACACACACACACACACTCACATACACACACAATAAAAAATGTTTAAAGATAAAAGAAAAAAAGAGTTAAGAGTTAAGAGCTGAGCTTCTAGAGAAGGACAAACCATAACCATTCCTCACATCGAAAAGAATAAGTTCCAAATGGATGAGAGTTCTAAAACAAAAATACACAGTTTCAAAAGGCCTAGAATGAATCCTTTATAACTTGAGTATACGGCAAGAAAGCAATTATTGTCAAAGTCAAATGATAACTGGCAATCTGGAAGAAAGTATTGTGATTTATTACAGAAATATTGGAAGAGGAAGTGCTAATATCTCTACGAAAGCATCTTTATAAGAGGTAGGAGGCAAAAGACATGAAAGTCTATTCAAAAAAAAGTCTAAAAAAAGCCGAGACTTGACTTCTATTCAGATATAAATTAACACTGTAATTCGATACCACTTTCACCCAACAAATCAGGAAATCTTCAAAGGCTTGACGATACATTCTTAGTAGAAAAACTGCAGAACAAGAACTCTCTTATACGGCTACAGAAATCCACAGCTGAACAACAGAGGAGAATTTATTAGTAGCATCTAGCAAAGCTACACATTCCCTTTAACCTAGCAATCTTACTTCTAGAAATTTACAGCAGCACTCTAGCCTCAAAATTACAAAGATACAGATAGATAGATAGATAGATAGATAGATAGATAGATAGATAGATAGATAGATAGACAGACAGAGATATATATTCATACGCTTACTCACTGTAAGCATTATTTTCAAGTATAAAATATTGGGAACTACCTGTACCCAGGTATGTATAGGAGATTATTTGAACAAACTATAGCATACACTTATGGATTAAAACTGTAGGAGAGAATGAAAACAGGCTGGAATGTGGCTCAGTGACAGAGTGCTGCATTATCTCCAGTAGCACAAACAACAACAAAAGAATGAGGACAATTTCTGAGCAGAACAGGAAGAGCTTTCTAAGAAATACTGTTAAATGGGAAACAATACCAAGAAAAAACAAGAAACAACATATGGAGTATCAAACATTTTATATAAAAGAGTATGACTAAGAAATTGTACTTATACAAGCCTATCACCAGAAAAGGAAAGAGTAGAATCGACTAGGAAACAAGGTTGGTCACCAGTGGGAGGGACAAAAGGGAGAGCACCTGACTGTGCAGTTAACCTCTGCATGTGCAAACGTCAACACAGTAAAAAGAAGTGAGGGCAGGAGCAGAAGACAGATCTCACACCACGAACACGCTACAGTGAATGAAACCGGTGACCTTCAAAAGCAGAAGCAAGCAAGCACAGTCCTTGACGTCATTGCTCCTTAAGCTTGGACAGAATTGAAAACGCATCTTAAACTGTTTATGGTAGGCGTGGTAGTTTGGAGGAGAATATCCCCCACAAGCTCAGATATTGGAATTCTTGGTAGGCAGTTGGTGGTGCCGTTTGGGGATGTTTAGGAGGTGCAGTTTGCTTGAGGAAGTACGTGACTGAACGTGGGCTTTGGGGTAAAAGATCTTGTCTACTTCCAGTTTGTTCCTTCTGCTTGGTGCTTATGGTAAAGTTGTGAGCTCTCAGCATCCTTGTTCCTGTCACTCACTGCCATGCTTTCTTCCCATCATGATGGGTTCCTATCCCTCTAGAACCAATAAGTCCAAACAAACCCTTCTACCATGACCTGCTGTGGTCATGGCGTTTCATCAGAGCAACGGAAAACCAACAGGACTCTTTTCCCCCGAGTGGCATGGGCAAAGCAGTCGACTACTTTAGAGAATTACAGAAATGAGCAGAAGAGCAAACCCGCTGAGCGTCAGCACCAGGGCGCAGAGTGAAGAGAAAGGTATGCATCAACATGGACCAGAATAGGGAGGAAATAAACTTGTGATGATCAACAGAAATCCCTGCTACATGCATAACCCATGACTTCTAATAAGTCTATGTGCACGTTTATGTGTGTGTACACACAGGAGTATACGCATGCATATTTCCATTTGCACTCACATGTACATTACATGTAAGCACACGTGTATTTCTTCGCTTAGCCTCTGAGAAATTTTAGAACCCAATCTTGGTTTCTCATACCAACTTGCCACTAAAAGAAGCAAGGGTTACTGGGAGAAATGACTGACACCAGGGCTTCGGCATGAAAAAGATAAGTCAGAAAATTTAAAAAGTTCTCTAAGAAAAAAAAAGAGTGACAGGTCACAAAGACAGAGTCAATGTGAAAGGGCTAGGTAGAGCTGGGCTAATGTGAATATGGAAATAATGAAGGGATACAGAAGTCACCTGCAGCTAATAATAAATGAAACTGGCAACAGGAAGTGAAGGAAGGTTTCTTGCTTGCAAAATAACGAGTGCAGATCCATAACACAGAAGTGCTAGAGTGGAAAAATCATCAAAGGAAAGTCTGGTTCCAACAAGAGTCTTGTCACTGGATGCTAAATCTGATTTGTCAAGAGGAGGAGACATCTGGATAAGGAGCAGTATATTTACAAGGTCTTACTGTACCTCCCCACAAATGCTTTATATTAACTGCAAGAATATAAAATAAAAAAGTAACCATCACACATGGAAAATCAAATTCTATTAGTACCATGCTGGTAAAAATTAGTATTACCATCGAGGCAGAGAAGCAGAATATGTAAGACCTAACAAGGATATAACATCTCGAGTGGGAAAGTATAACTCATTCCAATGAGTAAGATTCAAGCAACTCAAATGAAAACTATTTTAAACTTAAGAGCGTTAGTAATGTTCTAAATCAAAATAACATTAACAGTAAAACACAACACCCAACTACAGAATATAAATAGATAAATGCAAATATATATGAAATTCTTATTCTTAAGAATGTATACTGATGTATTTGAGAGAGGAATGCAATAAATAAATAAAGTAACCTTCAGGGGTTAGAGAGATGGCTCAGTGGTTAAGAGCACTGGCTGATCTTCCAGAGGACCCAGGTTCAGTTCTCAGCACCCATATGTTAGCTCACAACTGTCTGTAACTCCAGTTCTAGGGGGATCTAACACTGTCACACAGACATACATGTAAGGCCAAACATAAATAAATAAATAAATTTTAAAAAGAAAAAATAAATGTTAAGCTTCAAATGATCCTACATCTGCCTGCCTAAGGGCTACATCAAGAAAGCAAGGAATCCGAGGCAAGGAAAACTTCAGAATCAGATGAAGCCAACTTGGAATTTTGGGCTTTCCACAGGCCTAATTAGGAGAGCATCCCAGGGAAGTAATAAAGAACGTGGGTTGTGGTGTCAGCAGGCAGACTCTAGACTATGGCTCCTTAGTCACCTTCAGTTTCACACTTAGTTAAAAACTCCCACAACCAGAATCACAGATGTGTTTCCTCTACCCAAATACATGGCTATTTATTTAAAAGCATGAATATTTTCTCTTTTTTTTTCATTCTTCCCATAAGAGTTTTCCTAATGAATAAAAATATGATTCTCTAACATTTCTACAATGTATGCTATGCTGCAAGACATCTGTGAAAAATAAGCCTGATGCTCCCCCCAGTGGCTCACTCGGAATAAAACCGCCAAGTGGCAAAGTGTTAAATATTAGCTATTATACAAGAAAAGATTAGTTTGTCAATTCAATCCCTCATCCAAAACATACTATGACCTTCACTGCTATAAATAAGCAAAGTCTATGCATTAGTGTAACAAATCGTTTTATAATACCTGTTCCAACAAATGGGTCAAAGACAACATCGTTTTCTTTCACTTTTGCGTGGTTGGCCATGATGAATGATAAGCCAGCATCCATACTTGTATTTCCAATAAAATGTCTCTTTTTGACACTATATGACTCAATTAGCTCTCTCTGTCCATCTGCAATCTAGATCAGAGATAGTTTTCAAGTTAGCCTAGCTATACAGAACAGACTCAAGATAATTACTGACAATAAAAACTACAACAGCTTGCTAATGAGAACTTTTTCCACTTACTACTATTCTAAACTTAATCCTTCAGAGATCACAGGACTGAGATGGTCAGAGTCAAATCTTTTTACTTCTCTAATGCCTGTCTAGCTGCTTTGTGCTTTCAAACCAAGTAGGACTCAGATTTCAATACAATGATTCTAAGGAGTGGTCTTGAGTTTTCTCCTCTCCCTTTTCTCTCTCTCTAAAATGACAAAAATCCGTAACATGGCTCTCAGCTTCCACCTACCTAGTCCAGCCTCCAGGAAGTGAGCAGAACACTTCTACAATTTCACTTCCCCTCAGAACGGAATCCTTAGCTTTGAGATTTTCACAAGAGATCGCTGAACTGGCACAGCACTCCGGCCTCTCTCTGCGTCACTCAAACGGTAGTCTTGCCTTTCTGGGAACTCTTGTTTTCCTTTGTCAGGTATAACCCCCTTTTCCTAGGTCCTGTATCTAACAAACTCCTTATGTTTCACAGGAATCTCTGGAAAAATACAAATTATAATCCCATACTTTTCAGCAATTTTAATACATACAGCAGTTCTGGCTCTTCACTTGCTTCCAAATTTTACTTATAAAAAAAAAAAAATCAAACACAAAGGTGGGTGTGGCATTCTGCTTCTTTTGCTTGAGGCCTCAGGAACGCTCGACCAGTCCTCTACCACTGACAACATCCCCACCCTGCGTTTGGCTTTTAAAGAAAGGGGTGAGATAGGTAGAAAGAACTTGCTTACCCATCTACCAAAATAAATATTGTGTGGTCTCTCAGGGATGCAGTTTGGGTCCAAACCATAGTCTTCCAAAACGGAGAATACATGCTGTGGTTTCTTTAAGTTCACTTTTCCTTCAAATGGCAGAAATTCAAGGGCCTTTAAAAAAAAAAAAATCTAATGTACTACAAAGATTGATAAAAAGAATCATAGAAAACAGCACTTATCTACACACATACTATGTGAGTCTGGTGTCAGAACTCTACAAGACAGACACAAACAACACAAAAAGTGCCTAACAGACATTCTATACTCATATATACCAACAGCTAGTGTATTCAGTCCACAGGCTTTGCTTCAGCTAGTTTCACTTACATCTATTCGTTTGACTTTTTCTTCTTGAGTCAATGTTTTATTAAACGTGTGGATCTTTATTTTATATGTAGACTCTGAATGTAGAAATGGAACCTAAAATAGAAGCAGATAAGTTTTGTAAGCTTGTGAATTCTACAGAATATGCACACTTGCCTATGTAAAATCACATTTCACTACGCACCATCTTCTCCACAGGGTAATTTTTAAGAGAAGTATACAGCTCCTCAGGAGATTTTCCATGACCCCATAGTTCAAATATAGACCTAGGAAATAAATGGTTGGTACTAACCTCAGTAAAGAACTTAGTTCACACAGCAATACATAATAGTTATTTTGCTAGTTCTTTATGCTTGCTACAATAAAACAATCATTGGCCATGCTCTCTAATCCATTCATGAGAAATATGTACACCGGAAACAAGTAGCAACATAACCCCAAACCATACAAAGAAGTTGAACCTCACATGAAAGAAGGGAAATTCAACATTAAGTTAGACTTTTTCCAAGTTTTCAACAATTATACACATACACAAATGCATAAATATATATGCATGTATTGGAGGGGGGCTAGGGACTGACCCAGGGTCTTATGCATGATAAGCACGCTGCCTATCACTGAGCTATACCCCATGCCCTTTTATTATATACTATATTGGATTAAACAATGCAATAAAATCACATGGTATTTTAAGAAAAGCTCCAGAAAATCAAATTTTTCTCCTATCTTCCCCATTAAAAAAGGGGGAGGGCAATAAGATTTAAAAAAAAAAAAACCTCTATCATTACTATTTAGCTATGATTTGTTAAAATTTACTAAGTTACTCAAACTTTTGAGTTCTAACAAAGTGAGTACCCAGAGTTTTCTATATGTCTCACTTTTTGTGGTATGTACAAGATATTCCATATTAAAGGTGGAGAGACTGCTCAGTGATTAAGAGAGCTTGTTGTTCTTGCAGAGAATCGAATTTGGTTCCCAGCACCCACATCAGGAAGCTTACAACAACCAATAACTACAATTCCAGGGGATCCAACTCCGTCTTCTGGCCCCTGAGGCATCTGCACACATGTACACACAGATATTTAGGTACACAGATATGCATATAAAATAAAAATATAAAAATAAATCCTCTAAAAATCCATACTAAAACTATTTAAATCTAATTTTAAGCCTAATTCAACTGTAGAAAATTCTGAATGAGTTTAATATGTCCTTGTAAGTCTATTTTAATTATCTGTAGGTTGCAAATACAATCCCTAAAAGTGAAATCCTCTTCTGTTGAATTTAGACCAAGTAAGTAACGCTACTCTTACTTAGCAGTACCTTAAGGCATATCTCAGCCATAGAAATGAAGAACAGCCAAAAGTAAAATGTTAATATTTTACAATATAATTATTCAATATTACAATAGTATATAATTATTCACTTTACTATTCATCAAACATATGCAGCAGACTTATATGGACTGAGTACTCAAATGGCTATTTTAAACCTAACATCTCTTACTTCTGGAATGCAAATACCTCAAACAGGTATACATTTTAATATGAAAAGTAAAGTAGTAATTATACAAATAGTGGTTTTCATTTTTTTGTTGTTTCCGTCTTCTAGTCATTTATAGACTAGATAACAAGACTGTTAACAAGCTGCAGTTTAAGGAATTAGATTTATAATTGAGCACACTTCCCAACAGGATAAAGTTAGATAAATATGGAGGTGACAGTCAGACCATATTACAAGACACTGCTAATCATGGTATATATATATATTTTTTTTTCCTTATTTTAATTTCATTATTAAAAACAAAATCTAAGGAAAAAATATTTTCAATAATCTGCCATTATCGTCAGAGAAAAAAAACAACTAAGTGTCAATCAAAAAAAATTTAAAGAAAAGGGAAATAAGGGATTCATGATAAAAATCTAGGAACAAGAATAACCAATAAACAATTTAAAAATATGATTGTTAGAATTCATTTCTGAGCTGGACGGTGGTGGCACACACCTTTAATTCCAGCACTTGGGAGGCAGAGGCAGGAGGATCTCTGTGAGTTCAAGGCCAGCTTGATCTACAAAGTGAGTTCTAGGACAGCAAGACTACACAGAGAAGCCCTGTCTTGAAAAACCAAGGAGAAAAAAAAAAAAAGAATTCATTTCTCTAACATATATATATTGCAGAAAAGCAGATTTAGATTTTGTAAAACTTCTTTACACTAAACGTGGCATACATTCGATGTAAGAATATGTCATTCCACACTATCCCCCTGCTAAACCTAAGTGTCTGTCACCTCAGCTCCAGAAGGTAAGTCTCTCTGTTCCCTCAGCACCATCCAATGGTAGATCTACATAACTTCAAGCTACATTGTTTTAGCCTCTACCACCTTCTGTAGCAAGTCTTTCTCTGTACCTCCAGCTCCCAAATAATGACATGGAGTCTTATTATTAATTATGAAAGCTCAGCCTTAGCTTAGGCTTGCCCCATTAGCTCTTATAACTTAAATTAACCCATTTATTTTAATCTACTATACAAATATCCCACATTTCCCCCTTTTGTCTAAATAAAAAGTAAAGGTTTTAATAAGTAACTAGGAATTAAGTTTGTATACCTCAGATGTACTTAACAAATTGTGGCCCTTTAACCTCTCCAAATTCAGCTGCATATAACATTTAAAATGTCTAAGTTTTCTTCAGTGAACTATGACCATCCCTAACAGTGACCTTTGAAGTATCCAAAAAGATGATGGGGCCCCACAACAACAATTCTCCTGGATTGTGGTAACTCCACTAAGCTGACAAACACCATCCAAGGATCAGCTTTTGACTACAAATTGCTCAGGACAATTTCAAGGCAGCTAGTTGAGAAGGTTCATCTTCATACACTAGTCAAGTCAGGACTTCAGATAAGCCCTGAACTTTCCCATTACACAGAGACTGAACAACAAATGATAGAGCTAGCTCTCCTAGGACTTGATACAACAAATGATAGAGCTAGCTCTCCTAGGACTTGATCATTATCTCAGTTTTCTCAGGGTTCCCCTAAAGATGCTGTTGCCCTCAGACAACAGGCAGCAGTCTAGAAAACACAATGCCCATGTTCCAAAGAGGTGGGATGGGTGATTTTTGGTTGTTTGGTGGATTACGAATGTTTATTATCATTTAGGGGGGTTGAATGCAAGTTATTATTGGTCATAGCCAGGGAAGAAACTAAACAAAGGAGATCAGATTCAGGGATCTCATTCTGAAAAGAAAAAGGGGGAGATATAGGAATGATAGAATAAAAGGGTAAATTACTGAATCTACTTTTAAACTAAAAAAGTAACTACTAGTCTTAAATATTTTACACTGGTATGGATAGTTGTATAATGATACAAAATTGAGGCTGTTTTTACTATTATTTATATATATATATATATGTTTCCATATATATATATATATGTTTCCATATATATATATATATATATGTTTCCACACTTGTTTAAGGTACTTTTGCATATTGATACAAATTTAAGGTTGTTTTTGTTATACTGTATATATGTTTCTACTCTTGTTTAAGATATTTTTGTATATTGACACAAATTTAAGTTTTTTAATATACTGTATATATGTTTCTACTCTTGTTTAAGGTATTGAACCTATGCAGCTCATTTTAAAATGTAATTTAAAGGTCTAGTCCTTAAAGGCTATTATTACAAACTGTTTAAGATAATTAAGAAACACAGGTTAGTAGTTAGTCATCTATAACAAATTAGTGGCCATATTAAGTATGTTTTCAAGGTCAAACAGATATATTTTAGATAGATGGTCTTCAAACACTTCAGAGATCTACAGAATATGGCATTTAAGATGTTTTAATAACATAAAGCTTTTCATGACAATGACAGACATCTCTTCCTAGCAGCACCAATCTACTTCAGGGAAGATGACAGGCATCAAAGAAACTCCATATGGAGTTTGCTTTCAATGTGGCAAAGCTACCATGTAGGCAAGAAACTGCCCTTGCTTCAACTGTTGACAGTATGTTGTCCAAACTGGATGAGCAGGACACAAAAGAAGGTGATTGCCAAACTTTGCCAAGACAACGTAGGACAATCTTTCAAAATTCCTGCTTCACAGAAAAGTCTGTCAGATATTCTAGGCCTGTAGGCCAAAGATGAATGCCCCAATGTTACAGAGGAACCCTGGGTGACTGTCCAGGCAGCCAGATATCTTTGTCATTTCTATAGTTTTGGAAGCTGCTTGCTCTACACTTCCTGTGTACTCAGGTAATATTATATCCTTCTTATGTCTCTGTTGGGAATTGAAGACTAGATAGCATACAGTTTTCTTTATAACCAAATTAAAATGAAAAAAAAAACATATGTAAGAGACATAGAAACATAAAAGCTTAAGTTATTTATCTAAGAAAATGTTTTTAGGTCTAAAAAGATATTTTTAGGATAATGATACAAGTTATGATGGAAAATGGTTTACATATAAAACTTTAGGCTCACCAAGATGAGACAAATAATGGAGTATTTTCTTTGAATTTGCCAAATGCAAATGGACTGGACATTGTGAATCTAATTCTTACCTGATAATTGTTCTTACTGTATATAGTTTTACTGTATTAGAGTTAAAACCCTTCCCTTTTGATTTAGACAAAAAGCAGGAAATGTTGTGGGATATTTTGATCGTATTCTGAGGCTCCTGAGACTGCCAATAAAGTTTGCTCTAAATCAGAGGGCAGAGCTAGCTACTAGCTGACCAAAATTAGCCATAGAGGTTTTGGAGGACCGAGGACAGACAGACACAGGAAATAGTAGGGCAGAGCTTAGAGAGAGTCTCGGCCTTTTTGGATAGAGGAACAAGAGGTCACTGGTTGCTTCTCTGCCGCTTCTCTGATCATTCAGGTTCTCACCCCGATATCTAACTCCTGAGGTTTTACTGATAGAGAATAATCAGATAAACACTTCAACCTTCACAGTAAAAACCAGGATGTAGTGATTGTGAGACCATGTGTGTGCACGCTGCACAACATGCGGAATTTCTCTTACTTGGCACACACTGTCCGTTTCATTAAGTTTCTTGCAATGTCTTCAGAGGGAATGCTAAGAATCCAAAAAGGAGACTGAAAGAAAAAAAGGCACGCAAATTACTACTAAAAGGCTACAAGGTCTAAATGCTTTGATTCAAGACGCCAACAGGAGAAATTCTTATTAAATGTAAAAATGCTTGTTTTGATTAATCAAAATAAAAATCATTCTGGTAATAAAAAGGTAAATTATTTTAGTAGATAACTTAAGATAATATATTACAATGTAAGAACACTTTTCTTTTTTCTTTTTTTTAAGATTTTATTATTTATTTATGTATGAGTGCTTTATCTGCATGTACAACTTTATACCAGAAGAGGGCATCAGATCCCATTAGAGATGGTTGTGAGCCACCATGTGGTTGCTGGGAGTTGAACTCAGGACCTCCTGAAGAGCAGGCAGTGCTCTTAACCACTAAGCCCAAGAACACTTTTATAAATGAGTCCATAAATGAAAATATCAGTACACTTTAAAGTTACTTTTTTAAAAAAAAATAAAAATCACTTCTATGTATTCCAGGCTGGCCTCATACTCAATGTGTCAAGATCTGCCTGCCTCCACCTCCCAAGTGCTGAAATTATAAGCCTCTGTGTAACATCAGGTTAAGATTACTTTTCATTTGCCTTTATGAAGTTTGACTAGAAAAGTAATGCATATATGACAGAATATATTCCTGGCATTTTTGTTATTACTAATCACTCCTTATAATACCATTATTGTAACTCCTAAGTAATACACCTTCATTTATTTCTTAATTACTAAATCTCTCCTTCCTTCACCCTTTCCTTGCTCTCTATATGGTTTGCTTTTTGCTACCTGACACGCCGAGTTGCCTCCCCATCAGACTGGCAGAGGGCAAGTCTCCTGGGCATTTTCTTGATAAATGATTGATATGGAAGGGCCCACCCCACTGGGAGCTGTGCCATCCCTGGGCAAGTGGTCCTAGGGTGTATAAGAGAGCAAACTGAGCAAGTTAGGAAGCAGGGCTCCTCCGTGATCTCTGCTTCAGTTCCTGTCTCCAGGCTCCAGCCCTTACTTCCTTCCATGACAGACTAGGATCAGCTGGTGTAAGCCAAATAAATATTTCCCTCCAGAAGTAGTTTTTGGTCATACTATTTATCACCACAACAGAAATCAAACTATGGCAATCCCTCTCAAAGACAGTCTCACTAAGCTGCCCAGGCTAGGATCAAACTTGTCGCTTTCTTGTCTTAACTTCCCAATGACAGAATTATAGGGGTACGCTACCATGCCCGGCCTGGTCACTCATTTTCTGGATAGCTGTGGCCAGAGGCATCCTGTGAATTAAAGATGATGTAAAGCCATGGTGTATATTATTGTTATTAACTTCAATATTTTATCATTTTATTTAAGGTATCAGCAAGGGTTTCTTTTTTTTTTTTTTTTTTGGTTTTTCGAGACAGGGTTTCTCTGTGTAGCTTTGGAGCCTTTCCTGGAACTCACTCCATAGCCCAGGCTGGCCTCGAACTCACAGAGATTCACCTGGCTCTGCCTCCTGAGTGCTGGGATTAAAGGCATGCACCACCACCGCCCGGCAGCAAGGGTTTCTTAATCCTCTGTCCCAGCACCCTCAAAAACAGGCTGGCGCCAGGCGGTGGTGACGCACGCCTTTAATCCCAGCACTCGGGAGGCAGAGCCAGGCGGATCTCTGTGAGTTCGAGGCCAGCCTGGGCTACCAAGTGAGTTCCAGGAAAAGGCACAAAGCTACACAGAGAAACCCTGTCTCAAAAAACCAAAAAAAAAAAAAAAAAAAAAACAGGCTGGTAAGCTCCACCCTTACAGCCCCTTGCCAAAACTGGGCCAAGCACAGCAGTGCTCTGACGTTAGTTCATCACTCTCACCCATCATATACACAGTCTCCTCCATCCTTCTTTTTGCAGTGAGGGAGTCACTCTGGAACAAAAGGCCACTAACAGAGGGCTTCGATTTAAGGCCTCTCGTCTTTTGCAAGAAAAAGATGAGACTGTCATATTTAATCTCTCTTCTTCTGATATTGACACTACACTACAGAACTACTCAAAATAATTCAAACAAAATAAACATCTTAGCGTTTTAAAATTACTATGTAGGGAGAGATAGCTCAGCCACCAAAGGTTGTGGACACATACTATATATGATCTTTTATAAATCCACCTGACCTGAACTTTGTTACATCATCTGAGAGCACATTCAAGTGGACTTCAAAAATGCTGGATGAAGCCAGGCCTTGGTGGCACACACCTTTAACCCCAGCACTCGGGAGGCAGAGGCAGGTGAATCTCTGTAAGTTTGAGGCCAGCCTGGTCTACAGAGTGAGATCCAGGACAGGCACCAAAAGTACACGGAGAAACCCTGTCTCGAAAAAAACCGGAGGGGAAAAAAAAAATGGCCGGCGGGGTTGATGGTGCACACGTTTAATCCCAGCACTCGGGAGAGAGAGCCAGGCGGATCTCTGTGAGTTTGAGGACAGCCTGGTCTACAGAGTGAGTTCCAGGACAGCCAGGACTGTTTCACAGAGAAACCCTGTCTTAAAAAACCACAAGAAGAAAAAAAAAAAAATGCTGGATGACAGTCGTCTTCAATGCCACTGACCAATGAAGTATCCTAGTAACTAAAAATTTCTCACTTTCTGTTTCTTAAAAACTTTTGATTTTAAGGTAGTCAGACTTTTTTAATTGTTTATGATATTTAATATTCCACCTGGCTTACTTCTTTTTTGGAGGGAGAGGGGTGAGACAGGGTCTCTCTACATAGCTTTGGCTGTCCTGAAATTCACTATGTAGACAAGGCTGGCCTCGACCTCAGAGATCCTCCAGCCTTTGCCTCCCAGCTGCTAAAGGCATGAGCCACCATATCTGTCTCCTGGCAGATTTCTAAGTGATCAACTAATGCAAATCTTGATTTTTATTAAACTATAAATGAAGATACCATGTCCTTTCACTTGATCATGTCTTTCTGTTGTGACTGTTTGCTTACCCTAAACCCCTACCAGTGTTTAAAAGATTCAAGTATTTCCACTGTGAGTGTGTGTGTGTGTGTGTGTGTGTGTGTGTGTCTGTCTGTCTGTCTGTCTGTATCTGTGTGTCTGTATCTGTGTGTGTATGTGTGTGTGTGTGTGTGTGTGTGCGCGCGCGTGCGCATCTGTGTGTATTTCCACAGTTCAGTATAATTTGGATAAAAAAAACTTAGTTATTAAATTAAATTTTAACTCCATTTCTCTAGCTAGAGATACTCAAAATCTAGGTTAGCTCTTCTTATCCAATTTATACAAAAGATACCAATCTCTAATAACAACATGTACTGATGACAGTTCTTGATTTAGTTAGTATCTTCAATGTCCTATAGTGCAATTAGCAGGGATTAACATTTAATTAAATGATTATTTTTATTTTACTAATTTAAAGGGGGTATAAAATTACAGTGCCTCCTTCTATTTCTAGACCATTTCTAACCTTTGAAATATATATAAGACAGTTCATAGAGCACAAATAACTGTAAATACAGGGGAAATCATAGTCAATCTAGCTAAAAATATGTACATTTTAGTTATTTTTAAATATATCTCCCTTCATCTCTTACCTTTGCTCCATTAGGCCAAACTGCTCTTAATTACTTAATTTTAGGTACAAGAACCCTATTATATGTCACATGTAAATGTTGTACCAGATACAGAAAGAGTAAAAGAAAATACTTCAGATCCAGATCATGATGATTAATAGTTTTGATACAATCCAGGAGTTTCTTCCTTAAAGGTCTTTACCAGCTTATTCCTCTCCCGTGAACTACTACTGTCCTGCCCACTACTTAGCCCCATCTACAACAGATACTAGGAATGAGCCTTCCTAGCTACAAAGGAACTTATAAATAATATATAGCCCCTGCAAAGGCAAAAACGTGAAGCTTGGCCAACGGGGGCAACTGTGAAGAGCTCCTGGAAGACGCTGTGTCTGCAGAAACTGAGTACTAACGGAACTGCAGTACCTCAGCTTGGGCTAGCTTTAGCCTGGTCTACCTCTGTGTCAAAACTAACATCCTGTGGCTAACAGATAGAAACCCTTTGCAATCTATTAACTCAGCAGACTGCTAGCGTCCACCAATCCGAAAACTAAGAATGGCACCAGACAGCACTCTAGGCCTCCAGCGAGTCTTCCCCCATCTTGAAGTAACCACCTCTCTGATGCACCGACCAACAGATTTTAACCTCACCCTGATTTATGACTTCCTTTGTTCTGTAAAACCATGAAGCTTCCACATTGGAACATGGAATTTGGGATAACCTAAATCTGAGTTCTCAGGCCATTGGTCATTCAAAATGGCTCCAAAAGAAATTACCTATTCCCTTAAAAAAAAAAAAAAAAAAAAAAACTTACCTTTCCATAAGTCTCCTGACTGTTAGTGAACTGGCCTCCAAACAGTGATAGTAAAGACTTTATTTCCTGCATTGAAAATAGAGAAAACATATACTGTTATTGTCTGATTAAGAAATGGCCCCAAGGGCTCGTGTTATAACTCTCAGCCCTTAACTTGTGGAGCTGCTTTGAATGCTGACACATTTAGAGGGCAGGATGGCTAAGTCCTTCACTAAGAGGCAGGATTTGCGGATTATTCCCACATGATTCCAACCTGCTCAGGTTTCTTGTGTGTGTCAAGCGAACAAGCGGCTTCCTCATAATCCCACCACAGACTAAGGCACTCCACGATGCCGCCAACTAGACTCTCTCAAGTGATGAGTCAGAATAAAGCTCTGTGCCATTTCGTGACTTCTGTCAGCTATTTCGTACACCACCAAGAAGCGTGCCCGCGTGCACGTTAAGCACTTCAAATTCAGTCTGCTACGAAAAACACCTCTAATAATAGAAATAAAAGAGTAGGCTGAGATCTACTTGAGGCATTTAGGTTTCAACATCAGGCAATTAAATGTGGGGTTCTGAGGAGAGCTTTGCGATCCTAACCATAATTAAGCAATTTCTGAGAAATTTTATACATGAGCTGCAAAAGGATTTCATCAGAAACTGTCCTGTCCTGGTTTGGGAAGTAGAAAAATTTTACAGATGCTACAGATCAGTAAATAAGACAATCAACTAATTAAAATAAAATCAATTGTTAAACATGATTTGAAGACGTTTGAAAAAAGAAATAATTAGCTAGGGAGCATAACTGTGAAGTCAGTATGTACAAGTTCATGGTTAACCTCCTTTCCCAACAGTAATAAAACTAGAAAGGACTAATACAGTGAGTCTTTTATTTTTGTCTGTTTATTTTTTTTGAGACAGCGTCTCCTAGAGCCAAGACTGCTGTGACCTCCTGATTCACCTGCCTCCGTTTCCCAAAGGCAGGGATCACAGGAGTGTGCCACCATACCTGTCCACAGTAGATATTTTAAATGTAACATGCATGCAAAGAGGAAATCTGATCAAACGGTACATACATCCTTCTAAGGAATCCCTCTGTACTGACAAACACAGTTTGTACTGACTACACAAACAGTTTGCCTTGCAACACTGACAATTTGTTTCCTTAAACAATATATAGCAAATGGATTCTACTCCTTTACAGTGGCCCTGGGGAGGAAGTATCTAAGAAGAACTAAGTGCTCCCACTGCTGGTTGCAGACATTCTCCTTTCCTCCCTGCCGGAAGGTCTTAACACTCTGCTCACAGCCATCAGGAGAGAAAGACTGCCACATCATCAAGTGTCCCATTCCAAACCAAAAAGAATGGAAGATCGGAGCAACAAACGCTACTTCTACTTTTCCTTTGCCTAGGCATCAAATTGGTTCTTGTATTAGAGGGTTATGAGTTTTAGCAGGAATTGGAGGTGAACACAATCAAAACAAATTGCACGAAATTTTCAAAGAATAAAAATATTCTTAAGGGTGTGTGTGTGTGTGTGTGTGTGTGTGTGTGTGTGTCACAAACTAGCACAGACAAGAAGTAAATCAGTGAAGACAGCCCAAAGGCTCCTTTACAACATGAATAACACATATTTGGATAGGAGACATTATGAAACATGGGGAGTAAGACTACAATTCGATTTTCAGATCTTCTCAATACTACCATATCCTTTGGCTCTCCATTTCTTCACATGCACATTATCACAGCTACCCAGTGGGGTAGATGTGTGCAGACAGCACAGAAACAGAGATATTATGGCAATCAAGATGGTGGTGACTGAAGCTCCATTCTCTCCTCCAGTCTGTTCCCTAGGCCCCCCTCAAACTGTAACTCATCTTGTACTCTCCCTTCTTATATTCTGATATATGAGACATCTACCGTCCCTTCCCTCGTTACCTTCACAGAGAATAACTTTCCTTTTGAACCACAAAGCACATGCATTCAATGCCACTCCTCTCTGCCCTCTAAACCTTTGCTCTCCTCATGTCTGAGGCCCTTACGTCTGTCACCCTGCAGTCTCCTCTTCCAGCTGTCCTCTAACGTCAGTGCTTCCAAGCATTTGTACTTGGCCAACCACTTTTTTTAAACCTGTGTGTACACTTACAAAAGTAAGGAAGGCCTAATGGCCTACGGAGTCTACAAGTGTGGGGTCCCCCCAGAGCTGGTATTACAGATGGTTGTAGGCCAATTTCCTGTTAGGGGTACTGGGAATCAAATTCGGGTCCTCCAGAAGAGCAGTGAGTGCTCTCTCTAATCAGTGAGCATCTCTTCAGCTCCACTGGCTCACCACTTTTAGAGCTTACACCTGAAGAAATCCCATCCTTTCCTAGTTTTCTTATGCAAACAAACACAAATGGTTATCACCAGTCCAGATTTGTTCTCATCTCCTACACTACCATTCTATCCTATCCTCTTACTGCTCACACTAGATTAATTTCTTAATTATTTAACATTCCAACAGATTCTTAAACAGTCTCAACTCCAGGCTTATTCCTCGCAAGTCCACCCTTCCGTTTTGCTTTTTATTAAAAACAATCTAATTCTGCCCCTTTACTTTCAAACACTTTAATCCCTCTTCCAAGTTATAGAGTTCTCAAGCCTGCTTTTTTCTGGTCCATCAACCTACTTCTCCTCTCTCCTTACCACTCTCTGCCACTTAACTGGTGACCAGTAATGGACAACAGCTGATACTATACTTCTACTGTACTTAATTCCTTGGCCCAGCTAACTAATCCTGGAGTTCAAAAGTCATCCCCTCAACGAAACCACTGAAAGCCCCCATCCCTCAGTGGATAAGACTCCCTCTTTAAAAGCTCCCATCCGTGCTGGTCACCCCATCCCTGCACTTCACAACGTTACAATCGTGCTTAGGTGTCTGCTGGCCCCCAGCCTCAATGAACAACAGTACGCTCTTTAAGGGCAGAGCTATCTATCCGTTAAACACATCCTCACCGCCCGGATCACGCGATTAAGGGCGCTCTGGAAAAAACGTGTCTTGAATCAATAAAAAGCTGGTTCCCAACTTGTCATCAAGGACCACCCTCAAGCCTTGCACCATGCCTCAACTTCATACTCTGACACTTCCCACACGCCACCGAGCGCCCTCGGGGGATGTCTGCGTCCTCGGTTGGAAGAAGAGTCCTGGGGGGCCTGGTGAGGTTCTCCTGCTTCCCGGCGGCGCCGGGCGCACGTGCAGGGGGCTGAATGACAAGGTCTGGTCCCGGGGGAAGGTGGCCCGAGATAGCTCAGTCCCACCAGCGGCCTCGCCCCCGCCCCCAATCCAGGCGCACGCGGCTGCCCCCGGCCCCCGAAGCCGGCGTGCGAGCCCCCGCGTCAGGTACCCCAGGACGGCTCACCGGCAGGCGGAACTCCAGGTGCTCCTGTGCCATGAGCAGCAGATACCTATTCAAGGAGCCCGGCAGCGCCATTGCAGCGGCTGCCGTGCGCCTGCGCGGCTTCCGCGGGCCCGCCCTCTCCTCGTCCCAGGAGCCAAGTTTCCGCTGAGGCGGAGCCCGGGGCCGGAAGCGGAAGCTCGGCCTGCAGCGCACCGCCCGGGGCTGGGTTCCGGTTGAGTAGGAGAAGCGGGCAGACCTAGATCCTGCGGTTCCCAGAGGCCGCGCTTCCTTGAGATGCTTCCTTCGGGAGAGGTGCCTTGTTTTAGGGGCCGGCCGCCGTCATCCCGCGCGGTTCCCAGTGATGCTCCACTTGAAGTACTTCCGACTCCCTGCTCAACCCAACTCAAAACTGGACCGAAAGTTCACTGTTCTGTGTAGACTCCTCTTAACTATCCAAAGTGCTAGGCCTCGCCTGCACCAGGCTTTAGCATTGAGTGTGCTTTTTGTGATTTTTTTTGGCAAAAACTTTTCAAGAGCACCATGTGTCAGAAACAGTCAATGCTTAGTGGTAGTGCTCAAAACAGTCCACAAAGAAGTGTGGTAACCCTCATAACTCAAACTTCAGTTCCACCATTTATCATCCCTGTGCTCTTGGCAAATTTTGTAACATCCCTGAGCCTCTGTTTTCTTATAAAACCTGGAATATTGCCGCCTACAAGTGACTATTACAAGGATTAGGTGTAATAATATTCACACTTCAAAATATAGCCTATTGCATGGGGTCAATAAATAGCATTGAGAAAGTTTTTGGTTGTTTTGTTTTAATGAGAATTCCTGCTTTAAAGAAAGAGAGAGAGAGAGAGAGAGAGAGAGAGAGAGAGAGAGAGAGAGAGAGAGAGAGATTTGTGTTTGTTAGTGTTGCTAAAATTCCTTCACCTGGTGCATGTAAGCAACATCTACCCTGTCTCCCAAAATACCAAGAAACAATCAAGGCACAGTATCACCAAAATTCACTCTAGGAAACCAATGAGTTTACTGAGTTTCCTTCCAGAGCATCAGTGACGGTTTACTTACATGACTGTGGGTGCTTCTACCCCAACAGGCTACACCTGAAAATCCTTTACGGAGCAAGGATGAGGGCTTACCTGCAGTCAAGGAGGTGTATGTACTTTGCCTTCGCAGAATTCCCTTTTTTTCTTTCTTTTTCTTTTAGGTGATGGCCAGAGCTTAAGTATGCTTTTAAACTCTCTTAACAAATGCTTTGAGCTACTTTGCTCTTTTCCTAAAGCTCCTCTCCCAACCATGTGGTTGCCTGCCTCCATGTGGCAGACCTCCTTTCTCATCTGTGTGGCTTCAAGGCTTACAACTTGCCTGTAAGTTTTCTTTTGAAATGTCAATAGTCAAGCTTCTGTTGGAGCTCCTTTTTTTTGTCCTCAAGCTTGTGGGTTTTGCCTGTCCTTCAATTCTTTTATTAATGAGACCAAGAACCTTAACAGGTAATCTGGGTTTCCCCAATGTCATACGACATCTTCCCGGTCTTGCCACGATTTTCAGTATGGGAAGCAGACTATTCTGGCTCACTATCACTATTAGATGCTTGGAGTTCATTAGTCACAGATGAGCAGGAGGCACCAGGTTCCTCTCCCTGGGGTGGTGGCTTGAGACTGCTTCTCTCAGAACTTTGAGAGTTGTACAAATATAGGTAATCAGCAATGTGACTGTGGTAGTTTGAATGTAACTGCCTCTATAAGCTCATAGGGAGTGGCACTATTAGGTATGGCCTTGTTGGAGGAAGTGTGTCACTGGGTGGGGGGCTGGGCTTTGAGGTTTCAAAAGCTCAAGGCAGGCCTAGTGGCTCACTGTCTCTTCCTGCTGCCTGCCAGTCCAGATGTAGAACTCTCAGCTCCCTCTTCTGTACCATGTCTGCATGCACACTGCCATACTTCTCACCAGAATAATAATGGCTCCCTGAATTGTAAGCCCCCCCACACACACAATGAAATGTTTTCCTTGATAATAGTTGCTGTGGTCACAGTGTCTCTTCACAGCGATGGAAACCCTAAGACAGAGACTGAGTCCAGAATTAGAAAAATATGGCAGTCTCGAGCCCCAAAGTATTTATTAGATAAGGGCTTTGTGTCCTAAACTAATAAGATGGGGAATTTGGGAAGGAGACACAGCAGTCCTCTTAGAAACTTGACTACTTCTTCAAGATTGATATTCTATAATCAGTGAAGACCCTGGCACAGCTGCCTATTAGAACTCAGGAACTGGAGAGGAGTTTGTGTTGTAATTATAACATGCCACTTCAGCTATGAGACTAATAGGACACAAAATCAAAGAACTAGAAAGTTAACAAGTGCTCAAAAAAGAAGTCATAAAGTAATGCCAAACCATGCGTGCATGTGTCTCAGGCTGAGCACCCAACACCTGAAAAGGGATTGGGCATCACAGAGAACCAATGAGAAGAAAAGTTCTTTTCATATGCCCTAGGGCCAAAATTTTACACAGGCATGAAGGCACATGCCAATAAATCCCATCCCTTGGTCTCAAGACTCCCCAGAACAAATCTGAGGCCCTCTCTGCAAACCCTGATAATTCCCTACTGGTAAAGAAAGTTCTGTGTGTTAAAAAGAAGAAGAAGAAGAAGAAGAAGAAGAAGAAGAAGAAGAAGAAGAGGAGGAGGAGGAGGAGGAGGAGGAGGAGGAGGAGGAGGAGGAGGAGAAGGAGGAGTTGAAGAGTCAGCTTTCTCTCTCAATCAATTCTGCCATGATTCAAATATAATAATAAATTGAAGACTACAAATTTACAAATATGTCTGTCTGGTTGAGCTAAGCTGGAAGAACCTTCTCTAAAGACATGACTTCATGTGGGCCAGGAACGTTGGCTACAATTAAAGCTTCCAAGAATATTAAAAACAAGTCTAATGAAAAGAGGAACTTGTTCTAAAGGAATGTTGAGAAGAAAAGTCAGCAAGGTGAAGGAGCAGCTATATGACACTTGCCCATGGCCTTGTCAATTTGGTTATTAAATTCTTTAAATATCTAGTGTGGCTAGACTTAGAAACTCTAGAGTTTCACACAATGTGTAATAGATATGGATACCACCAAGTAAACAAGACTAGGAAGATCAGCCTACATGCAGGCTATCACACTGATTTTTGGATTGAAAGTTACCGGATTGTGATGGCTTCACTGGAGCATTTGAATGCTTGGTTCTCAGGGGGTGGCACTGTTTGAGGAAGGCTTAAGAGGGGTGGCCTTGCTCATTGGGAACCAATTTTAAGAACTTAAACATGTACCCCATTTCAAGTTCTCTACTTTCTGCTTGAAGTTGAAAACGTGAGCTCTCAGCTTGCTCCAGCCGCCATGCCTCTCTGCTGCCATGCTTCTTCACTGTGATGCTGATGGGACCCTTAACCCTCTGGAACCATAAGCCCCAAATAAACACCTCCTTCTGTAAGTTGTTTTGTCCGTGGTGTTTTATCACAGCAATAGAGAAGTAACTAATACACTGACAGTAGGCTCTTCAGTAAAACTTGAGTGTGTTACGGTAACTTTATCAGCATCATAAGGTACTCAAAGGGATACATACACAAAATACTAAAGTAATAGATATAGAAAGATAAAGTAAAAAGGTAACTCCCTCAACTGCAAAAAGACGTCAAAATCCAATGACAAGAAGGACCCCCGTCATACCTTGGCTACACTATGTAGAAAGCCTATGCTAGGAAAATAAAATTCTGTGTATGGGAGCTGCAAAAGTGTATGGTTGCATCTTGGAATGAAAGGTACCAGAGAAGACCTCACAAAGTCAGGTGTGAACTTGGCATTCAAGGGGTAAATGATTTTCAAAGAAGTGGTTTTGTTGTAACAGTAAAAATGATTGGTACGTGGCATGTAAGTTCAGAAAATAAAGCTAAAAAGCCTAATGAATAGTCTTGAGGATAAAAAGTAAAGTTTTGAAGAGCAAGAAAAGTACATGATCAATTTGGTGAGTGTGTGTATATTGAACAGAAGACCTCATGTAACACTAAACTACCATTCTACCACTGAACTACATCCCTAAACCCAACTTAGTAATTTAGTCACTTGATTTAGTAAAAATTCTGATGAAAACTCTCAAAGAGAGACAGTGGAGGCATAGAGGCCAGTGATGAGTCTAGGAATATTCAAAAAAAGAAAGGATGAGTATCTGCAAACAGACACTGGAACTGAGAGCAATGAGCCAACTTTTAGTCCAGGTCCCATCATGACAATACACGGTACCCAAACCTACACAAATCTGAGGGCAAAGAGTCTGGGAGCTAGGAGACATAAGAGAACATTCAAGCAATTATGTTTGTTGGTGTGATATGCTGTGGATAGACTGTAGAGTGAACAAGAAAAAAAGGCTGGAAGACCAGAAGGAAGCTTCTACCATAGTGTAGGTAAGAAATGATAACCTGGCCATAATCGCACTGGTAAGAAGTGGCCAAATTATGAATATATCGCCAACAGATCTGGTAGTAGGTTAGATATAAGTGTAAAAGAGTCTACAATGAGTCCAACACTTCTGATTTGAGCACTGAAAGACTGCAGTTGTCAACGGCAAAGACAGGGAAAACAAAAGAATGGATTGAGGATAGGAAACATCCAAGTACAATACTACTTGAATGGTATCTAGCTTATGCAGTGGTTTAATTAATGCATGATTAATGAACAAAGCTCCATTTTTATTTGTGAAGTTTTAACTAGCTAATCAAACAGTGAGGAGCTGATTCATAATCAGAGATGAACTAAGCCATTTTCATTAGGTTAATTTAAGTTGAAATGAGGATCTTTTTTTGTATTTATATTTAGTATAAACAGATGAAAAAGCAAGTATGAGCTTCATTTCACTGCTTTGGCATACTTGTATCTAGTACATACTGAAATTTTAAAACCCAAAGTATCTGCAAAATAAAATATAATATAATACTGTTATTGTGGTGGTTTGAATGAGAATAGACCCCCACAGGCTTATGTTTGAATGCTTGGTCTCTAGTTAGTACTGTTTAGGAAAAATTAGGAGGTGTGGCCTTGTTGGAGGAGGTGTGGCCTTTTTGGAGGTATGTCACTGGGATAGCCCAGACTAGCCTCAGTGTATCCCCCTCTCTGCCTGCTACCTGAAGATCAGGATGTAAAGCTCTCAGCTACTGCTCCAGCACCCTACGAGTCTGGTTCCTGCCATGATGACCATGGACTAACCCTCTAAAACTGTAAGCAAGCCCCCAGTTAAATGTTTGCCTTTATAAGAGCTCCTTTGGTCATTGTGTCTCTTCACAGCAATAGAATAATAACTAAGATAGTTCTTGATCTTTGATTCTTTACATGAGAGAAAAGGTGTGTCTCCATCTCCAATGATGAAACTTTTTATACAGTTCAACCAATTTATTAAACATCTTTGAGTTGAATTCTGAATTTTAGTAATACTTAGAGTGCAGAGAAAGAAAATTTGACATATTACTTCTTCGTTTTTATTTTCATTTTCTTCTAGTTACTTTATCATAATAGTTTTATTACACATTAGCATCACATGCATAAATAATCTCCTCATTTTAAAGACAAGTTATGTGGTGGTTTGAATAAGAATGGACCCCATAGGCTCATATATTTGCATGCTTAGTCACCAGGGAGTGGAACTGTTTGAGAAGAATTGTAAGGATTAGGTGTGGCCCTGATGGAATAGATGTGACCTTGTTGGAGAAAGTGTGTCACTGGGAGTGGGCTTAGAGGTTTCAAAAAACCCATGGCAGGCCCAGTGCCTCTCAGTCTACAGATCAGGATGCAGCTCCCAGTTACTATCCCTGAGCTGCCTGCATGCCACCATGCTGATAACAGACTGAACCTATGAAACTGTATGTAAGCCCCAATTAAATGTTTTCTCTTCTAAGAGTTGCCTTGGTCATGGTGTCTCTTCACAGCAATAGAACAGTGACTAAGACATATTATTAATTAGCTTGGCTTTGAATTGATGTTGTGGGTAGGTAACAAGTAGCCAAATGCTACCAAAAAGGCTAAGTGGATATTAACTGTAATTTGATTATTCATCTTCATAAGTAAACAAAGTATACATTAAAAATGTTCTTTCAAGGATTTTATTTTTCAATTTTGTTATCATCAGTGCATTTATAATGGATGGGGAGATCCACAGAGGTCATGTGTACAGGTCAGAGGACAACTCTGAAGGCTCATTTCTTTTCTTTTCCACCTTTACATAAATTCAGAGATCTAACACAGGTTCTCAGGGTTTCACTATCGGGCAGTAAACACCTTTACCCACTCTGCTCCCCACCCCCCATGAGAGGAGATAAACCTATACAAATGCAATCAACCTACTAATTACATTTTCAAAGGTCCCTAAAGGCATTTGAAAAATCCCTTGACCACCTTTCAAGTACTATCATCATGTGGTCAATTACATCACTTACAAGTTCAGAGTGAAACATTCAAAGGTTGCACCTTTCCTGAAGTTTGTCATAGCTCTACTGTATAGAAAACATTGTGATTGTTAGCTATGTAAATGATCAGAAAGCCATTATACAAGGCAGTGCTGTAAAACCTAAAAATCTAATTTTGAGTGCCCATAGCCTCTACATGCAAATTCCTTTCTCTACCTTTAGTGAATAATCTGAAACTCAAACGTTTGTATAGATTAACAGTGGAAACAGATGTCAAGGTTCTCAGCTTTCCACCACTATTCGCCTGCCTAACACTGAGTCTTGAATTTAGGTGTTGGCTCCCTACTACCTGTTCTCAGTAGTGGTCTCACTTTCAAGGCCTCTTCTCCGGACATGACCACACTTAACACACTAAAATCTAATGAATTATTTTTGCCTCACCCCGTAGCACTGGCAAATGACCCCTATCATGTCTTTAGTTCTGGATACCAATCATGTTTGGCACTTATTAAATATTAAAAAATATTTGCTGAATTAATGAATTTTAATCAAACTAGACAACATTTGACTACAGATATTGTAATCAAGCTTGTAACAAATGGTTGGTTACTTAAAATCGTTTAACATCATGCTGAAACAATAAACTAGAAATCTTAGCTGATTTCTACAATGCATTAGTCTTCATGTTCCTTTCCTGCTGCATACATAACACTACTAGACACTGGAACAATGCAGAATCATCTTTCAACATCTCACCTACCTTCAGTCACTACTGTCTGTAGACACAGGCGAAGGACAACTCCCAATAAACACTCTTCACTAAATGATATACCAATAATATTAGCACTATTTTAGCAAGACAAACTCCCTATGTATGTCTCTTTCTTCTTTCAAACCAAGTCTTTTTTCATAATAAGACTGAGTCTAAGCACTAGTTACTTTCATTTTCTTTTGATACAAAAGCATACCTTATGACAATAGTTTCTGTCAGTTTTCATGCATTACTAATTTGTGTTTCTTCCTTATCTCCTGACAAGTAAAATTACACGTAAATTTTATTAAGATAACCGTGTTGCTGGTTACTATATTCATTTAAAATTACATGAAAGTAGTTCCCTCTTATCTAAAGTTTCACCGTCTATGACCTGGCTTTCACAGTTTCAGTTAGCTATGGCTAACCCACAATATCAAGTGACAAAGGGCCAGAAATAAACAATTCATACATCTTACACTGTATTCAATTCTGAACAGAAAAATGAAATTTCACACCATTCCACTCTATCTCACCTGTGATACGAATCATCCACAATGTCTGTATGCATTACCCACTTACAGTAATCAGTTTAATTGTCACAGCATCATAGTAGTTGTATTCAACTTAATATGGCAACAAAGCACAACCAAGAACATTAGCAGTATTTTAATTGTACCTTCTTATAACTGCTTTATTAGTATTGTTATTAATCTCTTACTATGCCTGTTATAAACTATTTGTCTAAGGTATGCACATAAAGAAAAAGCACAGGATTGGTATTATCCTGGGTTTCAGGTACTCACTGAGAGACTCAGAGAATATCTTCCCTATAGCTAACGGAAATTAATGTATTATATGAGTGTGTGTGTGTGTGTGTGTGTGTGTGTGTGTGTGTGTCTGAAACCAGTAAAAAGTGACACATACATAAATGTTTCTATAATCAAATCAGAATATTGGTAGCATGGTATTCTTTACTTTGAAAATGTATGTGTAAGACTATAAAACTATCATAAGATTTCTAATTTCTTCTCCTTCACGGTAAAAAGGTTTCAATTTTCTATGCCAATTTACTCATCATAAATTATTATTAAGACTACTAATAAATGAAACCTAAACTTTGAAAAATATAGGATGCATCTTGATTAGCAGAATTTGTACTAAACAAACGTTTAGTTACAGTATCTCAAGTGTAAAACCTTACATAGGTAAGCTTCAAAACAAAGAAATGAGTGACTCAGTACTCAACTGTATTACAGATCTGAAAAAACAGACATTCAAGAAAACGGTAAGGCTTTTCAGTTGTAGTGCTGTGAATAGCGGCAAATCTTCAGACTGCAGTTAGACTCCAAGGAGAGAAAAACTGTAGCTCATCCTCAGTCAGGTTAAGGAACTTGTCCATGGTTCGCATTTTTACTTTCTTAGTGTTTCAAGCAAATGATCAACCTGTAACAATAATAAGAACAAAGAACAAAGATGAACATATGGTTCTTTCTAGTTACTACTGCCTCTATTAGATAACTGTGTCCTGTGACATCAAAGAGCAAGGAACTACATGTTTTGTTCTTAAGAAGTAACTTACAAAAAGAAAATACAATACTTTTATAATATATAGTAAAAGAACTCTATAAAAACAGGCTAAATTAAATATTAAGAAGTTTCTACAAGAAAAATTAATGCAATATTGAAGATTTCTTAAATGAGGTACATAAGAAACAAGTACATATTACCAAATGAAATAAGTCAATCTGAAAAAGTTATATCCAGTAAGATTCCAATTATAAGCAATTCTGAAAGCTCAATGTAGTGACATACGCTGTAATCCCAACACTCGGGAGGCAGAAGCAAGCAGATCTCTGTGAGTTCAATGCTAGGCTGGTCTAAATTCCAGGACAGCCAGAGCTACATAGTGAGACCCTGTCTCAAAAAATCAAAACAAAGAGAGAGACAGAGACAGAGACAGAGACAGAGACAGACAGGAAGGAAGGAAGGAAGGAAGGAAGGAAGGAAGGAAGGAAGGAAGGAAGGAAGGAAGGAAAAGAAAAAATTCTGAACAGGAAAAATTTTGGAGACATTAAAAAGATCGGTGGTAGCTAAGGAACAGAAGGAAGGATAAAATGGAGAGGCAAAGTGTGGTGGCCTGAATGAAAATGGCCCCCATAGACTCATAGGGAGTGACATTATTGGAGGTGTGTGGCCTTGTTGGAGGAAGTGTGTCACTGGGTGGGGGTTTCAAAAGCTCAAGGCAGGTCTAGTGGCTCACTGTACCTCCCTGCTGTCTGCAGATCCAGATGTAGAACTCCCAGCTATCCCTCCTGTGCCATGTCTGCCTGCACACTGCCATACTTCCCACCATGATGACAATGGACCTCTGAATTGTAAGCCCCCAACAATTAAATGTTTTCCTTGATAATAGTTGCTGTGGTCATGGTGTCTCTTCACAGCAATAAAACCCTAACTAAGACACAAAGCAAAGAGGATTTTTAAGGAAGTAAAACTATTGTGTGTGTGAACCTACAATTATGGATACATGTCATACATTTGTCAAAACCTATAGGAAGCACAGCAGTAAGAGTGGAACCTAAAGTAAGCTAAGGACTTTGGATAGTGATGATGTGTCAGTGTTGGTTCTCTGATGACAATAAGCAGACCACTATGGTAGGGATGTGATAGGACGAAGACTGCGTGTATGTACCAGCAGAGGAAATATGAAAATACTGAACTGCACTCAGTCCCCCAGTACCACAGAGCAAAAAGAATATGAGCTTTAAAAAAAAAAAAATCTGTACATGATCTTTCAAGTGAGAAAAGCCTTCATTTATATCCAGATCTGAATTCTTAAAGCTCTGTTTTTCTATATATTTCCTGTTTCTCATCTTATAGAATTAGATTGCCCAGAAAATTCCCTCAAATTAAAAATACTATTTGGAAGTGGGAATTGTAGCATGAGCTTGCAATCCCAGATCCTTAGAAGACTGTGATAGGAGGATTCCAATTTCAAGGGCCATCTGGATGTCACACAAAACCCTGTCTCAAAACTGAGGTGTGGGGGGTTTGAGATATATCAACAGAAGAAAATCCTGCCTACTAGCGTAAGACCACCCTGGTTCAACATTCATCAATGCAAAATAAATAAATAAGTGTATACATTTTTGGATATGTCTGTTTGTTCCAAGTGTTCAAACCAAACAGAACTCTGTGTGTCTAGTCAGTGCTATCAAGAAAGAAAAAAAAAGGTACAACCCCTTTAAATATGTTGGTATGCTGCTGGTATAACAATATTTGACTGTATTACTTACTGTGACAAACCAGTAAGAATTTGGTTTGTAAATCAGTTTTGATAAGAAGCCAAACTGTTTCACCGGTGCTATGACATGAAGGTGCAGATGAGAAATGGAACAGAATGGCGGCACATGAAAACCCATTCTGAAACAGAAGAGGTTATTGACAAATCACTTCGAGTAGTTTTAAATTACTTGTAAATCACATAAGATTAAACTATCCAAAGGTGAGCAAATTACTATTCACGGATTGTTTTTGTTTTCGTTATACTCTTGAGTATTCCCCAAGTCCCTCGTGTTGAAGTTCATAGACAATACACACCACTTATCAAAGAAAGCCTCACACATCCTCTAGAAAGTGGGAGTTGCATTATCACCAGTCACTTCAGTACTTATCAAATAAGCTTACTTCTGCAAAGATATGCTCCTGTAATGAATCTCAAAGCAAATGTACTAGACATTCAGGTAATGGACCTTTACTTTAAGACATAGCCAGTAGATGGCAGGCTTTCACCTCAAACAAAATAAACAGTTACCAACATTTCTGTAGTAAGAGCAATCTGATCATCACCCAAAAAAAAAAAAAAAAAAAAAAAAAAGCTTCTTGTCATCAGATAAGTTTGTTAAATACTAAAAGAATTTAGACTATTTGTTAATAATTCAATAATTTCTTGCCTTATAAAACATTTATAAGATTATTCTTTTGAATAGAAAACATTTAAACTCTTAAAAATCAGTTAAATGTTATGGGTGTTTGCTCAAACTTTGTTAAATGCTAGAGTTCAGTTCAGTAAGCAGTGAATTCAAGTTAATTTCATGCTAGAAGCCTAATAATGTTGTGTATGTGTGTGCATGTGTGGCCAGTATGTATACTCAAGCATCTCCAGAAAATGACACTGGGTGCCCTGGTCTATCATCTGTCTTGAGACAGGACTTTTTTTCTGAGTCTTGAAGATAGACTGGCAGCCAGCAAGCCCCAGAAATCCTCCTGTCTCTGCTCCTAATCTGTTGGAACTACAGGTAAGTTTACAGCCATGCTGGGTTTCTACTCGAATTTTGAGACTCAACCCTGGGTCCTTAGGGTTGTACTGCAAGCGCTGTTACTCACAGAACCATCTCCTTATTGTTTTGTTTCATTCTTTTGGTTTTCAAGACAGCGTTTCTCTATATGAGCCCTAGATGTCCTAGAACTTGCTCTGTAAACCACCTGCCTATGCCTCCTGAGTGCATTAAAGGGATTAAAGGCATGCACCACCACCACCCAGCCCAACAATGAATTTTTAAACCATGAAAGTTTGCATAAGTAAATTCACATTACCCAATTTTAAAGGAATTAAGATATAGAACAACAAAAAGAGGACTTCTATTTTACCTACTTATTGTTGAGATACATTTGTCTGTCCAAAGTACAAGTCAAGGTTTTCAGAAGATATTGAGGCATAAACAGAAGGTTTATTAAGTTTATACTTCAATGAACAACATTCTCACTTCCAGGAATACTGCATCTGAAGTATAAACTCTACCACTGCTACTTCCTATTTCATGGAAAACAAATATCATAAAAATTAATAACTAATGTTGGTTTCTATGCAAAGCATACTTACCTCACATCTGTAAAGTCGGTGAAATTATTTCTCTCAAGAATGGCTTTTCCAACAGCTACCATGCTCTCAACTGTAAGACAAGAAAGAAACTCTATTATATTATGGGATACAGTAAGCTCACTAAAACTTTACTTCCTTTTGGGTATTTATTTTGTCTTTGCTTGTCTCTTTCTGATATTTTTTAATTAATTACTTTTATTTTTTATTGTATGTGTATGTCTGTGCCCCATCTGACAGTCCACAGAGGTCAGAATAGGTGTCAGATCCCCAGAAACTAGAGTTATAGATAGTTGTAAGCTGCCATGTAGGTGCTGGGAACCAAACCCAGGTCCTCTAGAAGAGCAGAAAGTGTTCTTAACCTCTGAGCCATCTCTTCAGCTCCCTTTCGTAGCTAGAGTTTTCTCCAGTCCTGCCTGGCCCACGGTCAGGACAAATCTCTCTCACCGGCCAGTCTCACAGCTGCTCAAACCCAACCAAGTAAACACAGAGACTTATATTACTTACAAACTGTATGGCCGTGGCAGGCTTCTTGCTAACTAGTTCTATCTTAAATCAACCCATTTCTATTCATCTATAAGCTGCCATGTGCCTCGTGGCTTACCGGTATCTTAACATCTTCTCTTGGCGGCAGCTGGCAGCATCTCCCTGTCTCAGCCTTCCACTTCCCAGCCTTCTCCTCTCTGCTTGTCCCGCCTATCCTTCCTGCCTGGCTACTGGCCAATCGGCATTTTATTTACACAGAGCGATATCCACAGCACCCTTTTCTCTGGTAGACACTTCATTTGATGATTTTGAAACTCACTTTCTTCTCTTTTTTTTTTTTTTTTTTAAAAAAAGGTTTATTTTTATTTATGTGTGTATGCCTGTGTGTATATGCTGCATGTGTGAAGGTGCCCACAGAGGCCAGAAGAGAATGTCAGATCCCCTGGAGCTGGAGTTGCAGGCAATTGTGAGCAACCCAACATGGATGCTAGGAACAAATTGAGCACTCTGGAAGAGCAAGAAGCACTCTTAACTACTGAGCTACCTCTCCAGCTCCTTAAAACTTATTTTCTAGGGCTTGAGAGATGGCTCAGTGTTTAAAGAGCACTGACTGCTCTTTCTAGAGGACCCAGGCTTAATTCCCAGCACCCACATGGTAGCTCACAACTGTCTGTAACTCCAAGATCTGACACCCTCACAGACATACATGAAGGCAAAATGCCAAAGCACATAAAATAAAAATAAATAAATTATTTAAAAAACAAAATGCTTTTTTTTTTTGAGCTGAGGATCGAACCCAGGGCCTTGCGTTTGCTACGCAAGTGCTCTACCACTGAGCTAAATCCCCAACCCCCAAAATGCTTATTTTTAATATTAGCATTGAAAGCCACAAATTTCCCTGTAGGTACTTTAGCTATATTCCACAAATTTTATTATATTGTTTTTATTTATTTATAAACTCAGCATTTTCTTTATTTTAGAATTATTTAGAAAAGTGTTATTTTATTTAAAAATTCTGTTTTGAGGGCAGGAGAGATGGCTCAGAGGTTAGGAGCACTGGCTTCTCATCCAGAGGACTCAGTTTTAATTCCCAGCACTCACATGGCAGAACACAACTTTCTGTAACTCCAGTTCCAAGGGATCCAACACCCTCGCACAGACACACATGCAGGTAAAATATCAATGCACATAAAAATAAAAATAAATTTAAAAAATTCTTCTTTGACATATTTATTTAATAACTATTTAGAAGTCTGTTCAACTTAAAAATATTAACTGCTGTGCTAAATATCTAAATTAATTCCATCGCCTTCAGATAATATATTTTATAAGATTTCGAATACATTAAGTGCTACAAGCTTTGATGCTAAGAATACAATCTACCTCGGTGCACATGTCTTAAAAACGATGCACTCTGCAAATGTCAATTGCAATGGCTGGATCTGGCACTGTTACCATGTCCTTCCACATCTATGTTATTTCTCTCACTTTATAGTTTACATAAAAGTTAAGTTCAACAACTTTGATATAAAAATATCAAATAAGACTTTGATATGAAAATATCCAAACAAAAGCAGAAAAGGGAACAATATAATGAAATTCCAATCCCATCAGCTTCAATATTTATAACATTTGATATGCATCAGCTATAAATAGTTTATAACTACTAATTATTACTAATAATTACAGCACCCTCTATTTTTCATAATGTTACCTCTGCCTTGAAGATTAAACTTCCTAAGAGGTCATATGCTCTCTAAGAAATAGCCAAAGGATGAAACAGAGACTTTTAGTAACAAATACACAATCAATCGGTCAGGTAAATATAGGCTTAATATTATCTCTATTAAGCATAAATGCTACCTTGTGGTTATAAACCATGTATGTTCTAAAGCACATGGAAATAACTTCAGATAACTAAAGAATTTCATAGTATTTAGAAACACATTTCAAACTGGTAATTCAGTCATCTACATGCTCATGTACAATAATACAACATCAGGATTTCTATCTAAAAGTTTTCTTATTCACCTCTAGAAGGTCTGGCCTAATGTAGCTATGTTGTCGGCTACCATACAGTACTAATCCCAGACCAGGGTTAGTTAGAAAGGCTACTAAGAAGACTTGAAATAAACTGAAAAAAAGTTTTAGGAAAAGAGATCAGAAAAAGTTAAAGAAGGCATTGAGTAGGAAATACAGAATAATTCTGGAAGAAACAAAACTCAAATCTCCTTTTCAGAAGTCAAAAGTTCAAACCCAAAACCTGATAAACTCGACTCTAGTGCTAGGCTATCTGCATCTGTAATTGTCAGGCAAAGTAAGCTTATATGCATAATATATCAGAACTTGTTTAGAATTTTTCATTGCACCTTCCAATTTCAAAGTCAAGAAAATTATCATTTAAAAAAGCATAAAGTAAAGCCAGGCATGGTGGCACACGCACACCTTTAATCCCAGAACTCTTGAGGCAGAAGCAAGTGGGTCTCTGCGGACTCTACACCAGCTAGAGCCACATACTGAGAGCCAGCCTCAAAATATAAAGCACCATTCATTATCTCTTCAAGATTTTTAACAATTAAACATTACCATACCTGAACTTTGCTTCAAATCTAGCATGGCCACAAGTTAATCATTAAAGTCAGTGTAACAATTACATGGAGATTTTAGTTATTTTTTATGTCTATTTTTTTAATAGAATGTTTCACAGGGCGATGATGGTGCATGCCTTTAATCCCAGCACTTGGGAAGCAGACAGGTGGATCTCTTTGAGTTCAAAGCCAGCCTAGTCTATAGAGCCAGTTCCAGGACAGCCAGAGCTGTTACAAAGAGAAACCCTGTCTCAATAACAAAAAACAAATAAACAAATAAAGGAATGTTTGAAAAGTTCTTAGTTTCTTCTTGATAATTTTACTAGACTTTTTTCTTATTAACTGTCATTGCCATATTTAAAGACAATTCAATGTGATACAGTCACAAAGCATACTGTTATCATCTTACCCATTTCTACTTGATCTCGGTTTAGTTCCTTGCAATTTCTAATATGCTTCTTTGGCACCACAAGATAATGATGAAGTGCCGCTGGTTTGATATCTTCGAAGCAAACTAGGTCTTCATTCTAAAGAGGAAGGCATATTTGTTAGTAAATTTAAAAAAAGTCTCAACATATTCTGCTCTGCTGTGACTTAAGCACTATAAATCTACGAAAGGAAAATGGCATTAATGTTACAATTTATGCCTAATGAGCAATTTTATGACTGTGCCTTACTTAAATTCACAAAAACAAGATTTAGCTTCTATCATGAGTTATCAATTATATTAAGTCAATTTCAAGGAACAGTCATAAGTAAAACTCATCAAAACTTCTTTACCAGAAATCTCAGTTTTAGCCAGTGATGGTGCATGCCTTTAATCCCAGCGCTTGGGAGGCAGAGGCAGGTGGATCTCTTTGAGTTCCAGGCCAGCCTGGTCTACAGAGAGAGTTCTAGGACAGCCAGAGCTACACAGAGAAACCTTGTCTTGAAAAACCAAAAAGAAATTTTGGCTTTAAATTTCACTATACATTTTCCCATCTCTACTGTAAGCTTTCTTCAGTAAAAATTAAAAGTTAAATCAATAAACAGTATTTCTCAGCAAAATTCCCTGGATACACTGTTACCCATCCATTCTCCATTCTAGAAATCAGAATTCAATGTCATGAGAGCCTCATACCTATACTATTAATCTTAGTCATCTAAGATAACAAGCACAAAAACTACATTGTGATTCATTTTATTTCAGCCTAAGTGGCAGATAAGCACGGCTATCAATGGAATATTTTAGAAAAGGTTAAGATAAAACCACCACACCATGGGCTATTTGGCTTAAAATAGCTACAATAATTTCTTCCCAGTAATTGTACCTTGATGTATAAAACAAGGAAGCACAGATGAAAGACCCTCTTAGTACCATGCTATCTAAGGTGTAAGACAATTATGATTAACCAAAGAGGAGTTAAATCAGCACGGAGATATTTGCTAAGCATGGGCGCAAACATGGCGAAATTTAATCTAGGGTTTCTCGGGTTTTTTTTCCATTTTCCATTTCTAAGAGCCCCCCCCCCTTTTTCTGTGTAGCCTTGGCTGTACTTGATCTCACTCTGTATATATAAAGGCTTGTGCCACAACTGCCCAGCTGTTCCTAAGAGCCCTTAAAGATAATGCAAGTCAATACCATGAGATACGAACGCCATCCATGGTATTTATGTATATTACATGTATACCTGTGTCTCATACACAAAGAGTAAGACACTGTCTTTGGAATGGAACTGGTATGCTCTCCGCTAAGAATATGTGGTAATACTCTTTGCTTAAATGAATTCTGAAAAATACAGTAAGAAAAGCATACAGAGATCTGTGGATTGAGAAATTTTCTCTGTCTTTTGTTGGGAAGGTTTCCCAAGCAAAATCTTCATAATGCTGGTAACTCTGATTATTCCAAATCAAATAATTTACTCTATACTTAATTATGTAAGTATACCACACCTTATATATGTCCAATCGCTTCAGATGTTTACAACAAATATATGTGCACTGAGAATTTTAAGTGCAAGATGATTAATCCCTCTAAAAGGACTGATTAACTCTTTATTCGGGATGATGGGATTTAAAAAAAAAAAAAAAAAAAAAAGTTGCCGGGTGGTGGTGGCGCACGCCTTTAATCCCAGCACTCGGGAGGATCTCTGTGAGTTCGAGGCCAGCCTGGGCTACCAAGTGAATTCTAGGAAAAGGCGCAAAGCTACACAGAGAAACCTTGTCTTGAAACACCCCCCCCCAAAAAAAAGTTAAGAGCCAGAGGAAAGGGGGAGTTTTACGGAATAATAATTTCCAGGCATGGCAAGGCCGTGGGACTCTAGAACTTATCTGCCCTTGATCTGCACAGGATTGACCCTGACTCATGGCTGATGGGGGAGGAAAGAGACATTTTCTTCAGTGGTGTAGCCACTTACAAGCCATGAGCTGATCAAGTACCAGTTCCGACTTCCGATCCGGTCCCGGAAACCCCATCCCAGCCTATTTTCAACCAAACTCACACTTCTTCACCACGTCCATGATCTTATTTTCCTGCCAGCTGTCTCCTCTCTCCCGCTAGCAGAAGTATGCAGAATTTAAAAACGACTGTCTAGGGAAGAGGAAGACTCCCTATGACACAAGCCAGGGCACTGAAGTGCAGTGGTGTTGCACATGCATGCAGAGGGAGGCGAGGGTGCCTGGCTCTACCGCTACCGTCTCTCCCCGACAGAGCAGCCCAGGGGCCCGCGGGTGACGTCTGGGGTCCCAGAGAGCAGTCTGGTCCACCCAGAGCCGGGGGTTCAGCGGGCAAAGGCAGGGCGCTCGGGTCCCCACCCACCCCGGCCTGTCGCCGCCCACCTCGCAGTGCAAGAGTTGGGTGTCGGGTTCCTGGGCCGCCGCCACGCGGCAGAACACGCAGGCGCGGTCGTAGTCCCTGGACTCCGAGGTCCCAGGCGAGGCCGGGTCCTCAAGTCCTGCTCTGGAGGCTACCACACCGGCAGGACTCGGCTCCCCCGCCAAGGCCTTCTCAGCCATGGCGGCCCGGCGGGCGACCTCAGGACCAGCCGAGCTGGGGAAGGCCCGGGATCGCGTGCGCCGGCGCCCGCCCGCTGCCGCCGCCCGCCCGCCCTGGTGTCGTCGCCGCCGCCGCCGCCGCCGCAGCGGCAGGAAGTTGGCGCACGCGCAGCGCCGGACTCCGGGAGAGGGAGCCGAGCGACGGCGCGGCGCTCTGGAAAGCGGCGGCCAGGAGAGGGCGCGCGAGGACGCCGCTTCGGACTCGCCCCGCCCCCGCGCGCGTCGCGCCGGTGATGACGCAAGGCGCAGCCGCAGAAGAGCAACCACTGCAACCACCGTGTTTCCCGCTCGCGCCCTGCGGGCGGAATGCAGGCGTTTGGGAGTTGCCGCTTAACCTTGGCCGAAAGTGCGGAAGGACATTGTTTCTGGCTTCTCTATAGTCTATCACGCTGCCATTATGAAAGAAACAGTATTAAAGTTTGATTTTTTTTTTTTTTTAAGGATGTAACTGGCTGAGTAAAACGTAGAGAGAGCCTTGTGGGGCGAAGTCAGTGTTAAGTGTTTTCCGTGTGCTTGTTCAGCCACGGTAATTTTAGGATCTGAAACTAAAAACGGGCAAACTGAACTTCACATCTGTTTATCCTTTTGTTGTTAACGGATGTAAATCAAAGTAAGGGTCTTTCCTATCACACGTATGTCACATACAAAGAGAAGACAGTACTTGAGAAGTTCTCTGCCCCCTCTTTGGTATGTCTGATCTGGTTGGTTCATTGCAACAATTTTCTCTTGTTTTCCCTACAATTTAGAAAAAAAAAAACCATTTGGTAGCAGTCATGCCCGAAGAAAAAGTACCAGTTCTTAGGTGTGATTTGACCTCAGCTTTTTACAATACATGGCTGAGCACCAAATATGCAGTTTCTCTTAATTGTGAAAGCCACCCAAGATTTTTGTATTGCAGCTCTACAGAAAGAAACGGATTCAAAGTTTTTTCTTGTCACTCACCTAAATGATGACAGAATTCAAATGACTAACTCTAGAATCCATAGCATTTTTTTTATACACTTATGAGATCTGGATAGGTAGGTGAGGCTGGCCTCACTTGGGAATCTTCCTGCCTCAAACCTCCTAGTACTATGCTGGCCACACTTCTCTTTTGATGCTGAATTTTTACATAGAATCATTTATTATAATAGTTGTGACATTGGTGCTTGTTGATTTAATACTAATAATTACTTAGTGTGACTTTGAATTCAGTAATGATTTTAAGTGAATTATGCTGTCACCCAAAACAGTAGCACATGTTAGGTAAAAGTACATACACACTTGAGAAACACTTCATTCACTTTGTAGTTAGCCACTTGGGTGGATAATCATTATAAGTTGAGGCAGGATTCAGAATTAGAGATTTAAACCTTGCCAAATTTAAGTATTATTGTTTTCTGTGTCTGTGATTAAACCTTCATATCACTCTGCTTTTTTGTGTTTTGTGTGTATGTAATTTATATTATATTATTATATTATATTATATTATATTAATTATATTAGTGGTTATAGGGCAAAAGTTCTTTCGTTCTCAGTTCCTTATCATATATAATGTGTGTGTGTGTGTATGTGTGTACTTTTCCATGTGTGTACATAGGTACTTGTGCTGCCTCTGGGCCATGGAAGGGAGGTAATGTGAAGATCTTTTTGTGGCTGTAGATACCTTTTCAGCAGGGGTTTCTTGACACTTAAAGCCTTTGAGTTGACTTTGGCTTTGGGAAGGGCAGGGGCTTCAATCTTCACTCTTGATGCTGTCACAGTGTAAAGGGATAAGTAGACATTTTACAACTATCTGATGAACAAAAGCAAGACTTTCAGATCCCAGAGGAACAAAAACGCTTTCGAGTTATGAGAGATGCACATTCACAAATAGAAGTCCTTTTCAGGAAATGCTAAAAGAAGTAAAGATCAGGATCCTCATATCAGGTTGCCTCATATTGGTTGCAACAAACAACAGAGCCTGGTATTTTGAATTAGGCATTTAGGGACCTGTCCGCATTCGTGGGGGTTGCCTTGGGGTAGAGGTTTGCACACAATGGTTAGAGGGCAAAAGTTCTTTAGTTCTTAGTTCCTTACCAAAGTGTTTTCTTCCTCACTAAGGTCAGTGCTGACTAACCTTGCAACCTCCACCTAACCCCTTCTTCTTTATCTTGTTCTAGTTTTTCCTATTGCATATCACTTTCCACGTATTTAAAATTAATTAGTAATATGTTACATATATTTAAATTTTATTCATTTGATTCTGTATGTATATTCATTCTCACTGCTCCGTCTCAAAACTGCCTGGTTTTGTGTGTCAACTTGACACAAGTTAGAGTCATCAGAGGAAGGAGCCTCAGTTGAGGAAATGCCTCATTGAGACCCAGCTGTAAGGCATTTTTCTCGTTTAGTGATCAGTGAGGGAGGGCTCAGCCCATGGTGGGTGGTGCCATCCCTGGGCTGCTGGTCCTGGGTTCTATAAGAAGGTGGGCCGAGCAAGCCATGGGAAGCAAGCCAGTAAGCAGCTCCCCTCCATGGCCTCTGCATCAGCTACTGCCTCTAGGTTCTTTCCCTATTTCGGTTCCTGTCCTGACTTCCTTCAATGATGAACAGTGCTGTGTAAGTGTAAGCCAAATAAAACTTTTTCTTCCCAAGTTACTTTGTTCATGGTGTTTCATCACAGCAATAGTAACCCTAACTAGAACGGTATTTATATAAAACAAAGAATGAGGACAGTGAACCAGGTAATGGCTACTAAGGTATTGCTATAGTTTGTATATCATTTCAGTATCCCACAATCATGGGATAGAAGCTTGATCTTCAGAAAGTCAGTGTTGAGAAGTAGTGGAACCTTTAAGAGATGGGTATAATTGGGTCACTGTAGAGGTATCACCCTCAGAAGATGCTGATTTATTTCTCCAGGGATCTGATTTGTACCCAAGATATATATATATATATATATTTCATGAGGGTTTTCATCCTCATCTCTTCTCAGATTTTCTTCCCTGCCTGGACCTGCGGAGATCCCCTCACCTTCCTTCCTTTCTGCTTGCCTTACTTTCTTTTTTGTTTTTCAAGATCTCACTATGTAGCTCTTGCTGGCCTGGTACTTGCTAGGCAAGTCAAGCTAGTCTCAAACACATGTCAGTCATAACCTTCCTACCTCAGCCCCCTGGGTCTTGGGAATATAGGCATTTACCACCACACACACAGTTCTTGGTGCCATGCTCTTGTACCTCCAGACTTTTGAACTAAGTTATAATCTCTTTGTTTATGAGAAACTCAGCCTTGATCATTGTTATTGCAACTGAAATTGGACTAAGATACATCTCAGAAATTTATTATGCCAGTTGCATCCACATGTTGTAGACCAAAGTAAATCTCATAGCTGAACCTGACCTCATCAGAATAGAGTAAATATAATCACATTACTGGAAAGGCAACCTTAAAATAACAAATATTATGGTCTGCCAGGTCAATCTGACATTTAAGTGACACATCATTGGTAACTGGATATCTGAGTTTCAAGAGAGTAGTCCTGGCTGGAGATGTAAGCTTTAGAATCTTCAGTGTACAGGACTTAACATCCATGAAATTTGAAGAGATCACCAGGAGAAAAAGTACAGAACAAAACATTTCCAAGGACTAAGCTGGGGCCATTGGAGCTTTTCAAAAATCATAGAAACGAGAGATGGTTAAATGCAGAAATAAACAAGACATATAAAGAAATATTGAGACACAGGAAGAGAATCAATGGTGTCCTAGATGCAAATCAGAGTGTTTCAAGTAGGAGGGTTTGATCAACTTTAAAAGCTGCTCATAAGACAAGATGAGGGCAGGGAATGGAGCAAAGGTCACTGGAAAAGATGATAGAAAGCAAGTTTAGGCTTGAGCCTTCTCAAAGCTGGATTGCAGTTGCTTTAAGAAAGAATGGTAACAAAGAAATTGAAAGCAGCAAATATGAACAGACCGAAAAAATAATTTTAGGGGAAAAAAAGATACGGTACACAAAGGATATCAGAGACTGAGCTACAGTAATAAAGACAGGATGAGACGTAGATGCCAGAGTGGTCGAGGGAAGCGACTATTGCCGAGAATTCATGTTATCCATGCTCATCTACCCGGTGCCTCCATTCTCCCCAACTAACAGTCCTTTCCCTACAGTTTTCTTCCTCCATCTTCGCCACATTTAAGTCCTGGCGTCCTTGCTCGAGTTTTCAATCCTTGTTCCAATGCCATCGTTCATCTGCTCATACACAGCTAAATTATTCCGTGATTCCATGCAGTTTGTATCCCTTGTCTGACAGATGCTTTCTGGACGCTCCCTGTGTTTTCTGCCATTAGAATGCAAATTCCCTGCATGTGGCATGTGGCCTTCTTTAATCCAGCGTAGCATCTGGTACACAGTAGGCAGTAGCAGAACACTAATTGCTTGAATGAATAGATGGGTAGATTTTACAGTTAGAAAATAGACATTGTCTTGATATCATACCTTGTTTTTATCATTTTAAGCTTTCCTTTTTGTAGGTTTGCCTTGTACAGGACTTCAAATGAGTAATTCTCCCCCCCCCCAATTATAACTTCAGATATCAATTAATAGCAGTCTTCTAAGTAGAGCTGTTCCCTGGCAAACTGCCAAGGACTTAAGCAGCTGCCAAGGATGAGGGGCCCAGACCAACTGGCATCCATATCCTTTCTCAAGAGCATCCTCGGGCATCTGATCCTAAGAGAAGCTAAGTGTTTTCTCATAGATTCCATAAAATAAATTACCTACTGATTTAAAGTAACATTTTTAAAAAGTATCTATCTATCAAAAAATATGTCATTTGAAAGATAAATGGCCATTTGGGTAAATATATTTGCAACATACATGAGACATAAGATTAATAATTGTATTGTAGAAAGGTGTTTTAGAAAACAAGTAGAACAAATTGAAAAGCTGCAGTAAAAATTGTATTAAAGGAGCTAGGTGTAGTATGAATGCGGATTCTCCTACTCTCTGGAGGCTAGGCAAAGAGGATTTTGAAATGGAGATTAGCCTAAACTAAAGTTGAAAGTGGGGAAGGGGGAAGGAGAGGATCATTGTGAATTTAGAAGAAGCAGGAGGATCATTGTGAATTTAGGACTAGCCTGAGCTACATAATGACTTCAAAGCTAGCTTGTATTAAATTGAATAATTTTATCTCAAAATACAAAAAATAAAACTTAAAATACACATCACACACACACAAACCCCCCCCAAAAAACAAACAAACAAAAAACTAAGCAACTAACATGCAAGCAATTAATAAAAAAGTATAGTAACTAATCTATGGAAAAATGCATAAAACCTTATTAGAAATCAAGTAATTCATTTTTATAACTGCATTCAGAGTTGTGAGGTTACAGGTAAGTAAGTTTCATAGACAGAGATGCAGTATACGTTACATTCCCAATGACATCATGGAAGAATTTAGGAGTGAGGACGGGAAGCCAAAGGTTAGGGGAATATAGAATTTTATGAGGAGAACGCCTGGGACTCTGACCCTTCCTGTGTAACTGACGGGAAGAAAGACACGGAGGACTGAAGCCATCAGAAGGGTACAAACGCCCTCCACAACGGTGACGCACACACTTGGCTTCCTGACTGTTTCCAAACACAGTCCATGTTCACATCAAAGCTCATTTCCCAGTTGCACGCTAGATCTTGTCCTTTCCTGCCCACTTAAGAATACCACTTCAGAAATTCCCCCCATTGTCTTCTGCGGCTTCCGTTTTCTTCCCTCAATTGGATCGGGACCACTTGCAAACATACAACTTCTCTCACATTTAAAAAATAAAAAAGAGCATTGTTCCCCCTGAGTTTACTTTCCCCACTAACCCTTTTCCCAAGCACTTTCTGTATTTGCAGGAAAATTTTTCTTTTGTTTTTAAATAGGTATGTGGTGAGGTACCGTAGCCATCCAGTATAGGCAGATAAGGAGGTCCAAGTTCTAAGTCCTCTTCCATCACTGTTACCCTTTTTTTTGAGACAAAGTCTCTCACTGAGTCTGAACCTGTTTAGCTAGACTGGCTGTCCAGTGCACCCCTGGTACTCTCTGGTCAGCACCCTCCACCACTGGGGTTATAGGCATTTACCACTGTGCCCAGATTTGACGCAGGCTCTGGGAATCCAGACTCAAGCCCTTGCCCTTGCACAGCGAACACTGTACCAACGGAGTCTGTTGCCAGAGCCCACACTAGGAAATCTTCTTTTAAAACACCACCCCGCCACCTCTCTCTAATTTCTCACTCCCCTCCCATTCTCAACCCATTCTTCTTCCAAACTATTACTTCATCCATATTCCTTGCAGCCAGATCAGCCAGATTCAATGATCAATTCTTGGTTCTTTTCTCAGAGAAATGAGGAGAGCCTGAGACCTACCGGCAGCATTTGGAACCTTTTTTGCTTTGTTTTAATTATTCCCTCTGTCCTTATTGTGCCTACTATTGTTTTCTTCTTGTTCTTTTTTTTTTTTTTTTCTTCCGACACAGGGTTTCTCTATGTAGCTTTGCACCTTTCCTGGAACTCACTCTGTAGCCCAGGCTGGCCTCGAACTCAGAGAGATCCGCCTGGCTCTGCCTCCCGAGTGCTGGGATTAAAGGCGTGCGCCACCACCGCCCCAGCTTCTTCTTGTTCTTAAGCCCTTTCTATGTGTTCCCTGTGTTTCCCCTTCAGGGTTTAATCCTTGGTCTTTGTCACAGACTTCGATCTTGTCTGATGGCAACTCCAATCCCCTCACCTTTCTGTGTAAAGTTTCGGTTCCCATGAATAGTGAGACAATGTAACTTTCAGAATGCGGTTCCAGTTAGTGCTGCCGGATCCTAACCCCAAACATGAGCAACCTCCAGAAGCCTGAGCTCTTAGTCACTGAACTGTGGTAAAAGCCTATGTTGAAGAGATCGCAAGATATTAAGCTTAGTATGATGCCATGTTAAAAAAAAAAAGTGTATAAGGATTCATGAGGATATATTACATGGTGGGTTCTAAAGAGATAAATTAAGAATGCTTTTTATTTGTATAATAATACATTTTCATCAATAAAAATTAATTACTTTTGTCGTAAGAAAAACATCCTAACAAAATGTTTTTTTTTTTCAATTCAAGTTTTCATACTAGTCTCATTTCTTTTAATAATTCTCTAAAGAATAATCTCCATGCCAGGGCAGTTTGCCTAGGGTGCTGAGGAGAAAACAAAGCCCCACCCCCACCCCCTACCCCCACCCCCACCCCCACCCCCACCCCCACCCCACCTCCGTGGTGCCGGGCAGTCAGGCACTATTATGGTGAGCAAATGTATGGAGTGGTATGAGAGAGAGACAGAATGGTTCGTGCCCTGTGGACAGAGGCGTATCTGAAGAGGTGAAAGCAGTGAGGATCAGACTAAGGCTTGATTGCCACCCAGCACCATGGTGATGTCTGGGTCTGGGCTGCTGCCAGGGCCCATGTCTGGGTTCAGGCCCTGTTGCAGCTGCGGTCTGTGTTGATGTCCATGAGTCCTGTTACCATCGAAGGCTGAGAGGATAGGGCTGTACAGAGTCAGCCTACCCCTCCCTGGCTGCAACACTAGGGAGAACTGGTCCTGCTCTTCACCAGCTGCAGAGGAGAGCAGGCCCTGCACCTTGCCTAGGCAGCACAGTAGAGCTGGTCCTGATGGTGTAGGTGTGGGTGAGCGTCCCTGAGGGTGTGAAAGCGTCCCTGAGGGTGTGAAAACAGGAAAACAGGCCCTGCCTCTAGCTCATTGCTAAATAGGGTGAACTAGCCAGGGCAATGCTGGCAGCTCACCCTGGTGGTGAGGACTGGGGGTGGGGTGAGGTGGAGTGGCAGGCTCACCAACCCCGAAACTACCCAAGCCCAGAACCAAGGTTACAAGTTGGCCCACTCCAACATTCACCCCATCTATGATCTGCTGGAGCACATGAAGAGGGGCCAAAGCTACAGGATCTCCACAGGGCAAGAACAGAATATTGAAGAGGAGCCCCAGTGAGAGCCCACTATCAATGGTGTAGCAGAAACCAGAGGCCTTGAGCCAGACCAATGACTCTTGGCAGTGAACACTTGCAAATAAAAATATCTGGACACAAAAGGATATACTGTGTAACTGTGTAACTCACTATGTCACACTACAGCTTTGGGGATGAGATTTTTCTTCTTTATTTCTTTTCCCTCTTTTTTAAAAATTTTCTCTTAAATTTTATTTTTGCAGGGGGGAGGTTGCAAGGGCAGAAGGTGGAGATACGAAGGCATGGGGAGATGAATGGGATCGAGATGATATGAAAGACACAAAGCATATATAGAAAGTTAAAAAAAAAAAAAGTGTTACGTGCAGTGAAGGGTCCAGGAACATAGAAATATAAAATTATAAGCTTAAGAGATTAAAAACTGACAGGCATCAGCTCTAAAGGTTAACAGCTAACAATGGCTCTCTCCTTTACAGCCAGCTCCTCTGTCAACAGCCAGGGGTTAACTTTTAACCCCCTTTCCCCTTATAGGCAACAACTGCCTGGACCAAAGTTAACTTTTAATAGTTGTTTCTACGTGATTCCTAGCATGCACCCCATGCCTGATACTATAAAAGGGGGCCAGTACCTGCTTCTATGGCCACAGCCTCAGAATTCCAACATTGGCTGTGGTCTCAGCTAGCTGATAAGCTTTTGTGCCCTGCAGTGTTTTATTTTTTTATTTTTCCGGAATAAAGTTTGCTTCTGGTTTAATAGACTTTGGTGGTTTGTCCCCCATTATTGCAAGACCCTGGACCCAACAACAGCATATAATTCATAATTTCCTAAGTGTGGGTGATGGTCTACCCTGATGTAAGGTTTGAGGCATTTTCTAGCAAATCTCTTGGCATTTCTGGTGGACTGTTGAACTACTGTGACTGTGTCTGATGCAGTTTTGTGTTTCCAGTTTCCAGTAGTATGTAGGAAAAGCTGGTGGGTTTGTCTTAATCCTGAAACTTTTCACTTGCGTGTAGACATGGCCAGATAGCTACATAGAAATTATTAGCCAGCTTGAAAATCATTGAAGATAGACCCCTCTTCATAATCAGGACCCCTCCTATGTCCCCAAAACAAAATCTTAAGGAAGAGGAGAATATCAGAATTGTACCTCTGTTATCCTTGGATATTGGAGAATGGTGGGCACACTCCACCCTAAGGAATGTCCAAATTCTTGTGTCTTGAAACCAAAGTTAGGCAGAGACATGTGGATAACAGCAGAAGCAGGAACAACTTGTTAAGAAGGAACACACTTCCAAGAGAGGAAGCAGGCCAGGGCCAGGAGGAAGGCTAGAAGATCAATGGCTTCCTGTCCAAAAGGTTGTAACCTGTTTTGGCATTTGCATATTGCCAGCATTTCCATGTGTGCTCTATCTGTAGCAGGCCAGGGTTGGTTGGGGAAGTTCTTTGTCTTCCTCTTTGTCACTGGTTCCTTTCATATGCTAATCTCATAGCCGGAGCCTGTATGTGAGGTTTTTCCTGCCTCACCTTCTCAGAATTTGAACTATGTCAAAATGGGGGAGAAAGCATCCCAATTTCCCCTCCTTCAGATATAAAATATTACATGAAGGGATCGCTGCCCACAAAGAGGAGGAAAGTGGAAGTAGTCTAAGGCTAAAGTTAACCTGTGAGCCTCATTTGCCCGAGGACAAATAACTTCCTAGAATGTTAGGGGCTGTTGTTCTTGTAAGGTAACAAGTCACGTGTTTTCACTTCAATAAACGAGATTGGTTGCCCTCAACTGCACAGAATATGTTTGATCACGTGTAGGCTGGAGATACTTAGGGAGGAAGTATGTCAGGATGTATACTTACCCCTGATTGGATGAAGGTGGAAAGCACATAGCTTTTTGGGTTTGGCCTCATAGGCATCTGAATGACCTAATTTAGCACCATTCTCTGGGAATCCTGGGTATGGACCTTATCAGTGTCCATCTTCCCGGGTAGTCTTCAATAAAGCTTGGTTCAACTGGACAATCACGGGTGGATTCTGTCTTTCTCCTTGCAATTTTCAGGTTTAACAGTAGCTTGCTCCTCCTTTTTGTTGAGGCTTATCACGAGGGGGCTGTTTTCTCTTGCTGAAACATGGTTACCTTTACAATTTTTACCTTTTTTTGGCTTAATTCTTTAAATGTATTCCATTGCATGATTTAGGGTTAAGATTGTGAGACCAGAATGAGCCATCTTAGAAATAAGACCAAAATGCTTTCACCCAAAAACTAAGGCCTAAGATTTCGCCTTCTAGGAATAGGCCAATAGTTACTGAAACAAGTCAGTCCAGATTCCAGAAACCAGGAAGTGTAAAAGTACAGAGTAACAAGGTAGTCACGAGGTAATGCTTGCGGGACTATGGAATGTCCTCTCCCTGGTTTCCAGGGTAACTGACCACAGAATGTCCCCCACCTGAGGGCAGCCAATGAGAAATGGTGGCGGGCACCACTCCCTTAGAAGTAAGATTAAGCCATGATTTCTAGAAAGTCCCTAGAAGTGAGCCAATCAGAATTGTACCCGTACTAGCACCCCTAAATGATGTAACTTTGTGGTTTTTGCCTTTAAAAACTGAGCTTGCAGACAGGCGGGCGCTTCCTCCAGCCTCCACTGTGTTGGATGTTTTGGACGAAGTCCCTGCCTAGGCTTGTATTGCTTTTGAATATCCAGAATTAAACCTTGCTTTTGCATTCCGGCTTGCTCGTCTTTGGTGGTCTCCCTGGGGGATGCGATCTGGGCACAACAAGGATAGTGGCATTTGAACTGTATCCCTGGTCCTTGGTGGAAACATGACTTTGTGTGTAGCCAGGAAGACTGCTATCCAGCAGGAGGCTTCCTGGTTATGAACAAAGACAATATCTTCTTCCCCCAGAGTTAATCTAAATGGGCCTAACAACTAGGCAGACAGCAGAATGCCCCTCAGGAGACCTTCCTGTTCCAGAAACGTGAGAATAGCATAAAGTCTGCTTAAACAACTAGATTGGAATAGTGGTCTCTCTGGACATTGTCAACTTACCTATAAAGGAAATCTCAGCCGGGCAATGGTGGCACGAGCCTTTAATCCCAGCACTTGGGAGGCAGAGCCAGGCAGATCTCTGTGAGTTCGAGGCCAACCTGGTCTACAGAGTGAGATCCAGGAAAGGTACAAAGCTACACAGAGAAACCCTGTCTCAAAAAACCAAAAAAAAAAAAAAAAAAAAAGGAAAATCTCATATTCTTCTGTAATAAACTTTATATTCTCTACCTCATTCTGAGTGTCTCATCTAAATTCTTTTGCTGGAGAGAACAAGAACCAGGGAGCTGAGGGAAGGCCAGAATAATATCCTGATATCAACACCCCTTTTAAACAAATTCTAGATAGAAATTACCTAAATGTATACACAAAGACCTTCTCTGGCTTATAAATATAAGGATCAAGGTAAAAGAAAAATAAATATGAGCACACATCTCTCTGCATAAGAAATATAGCAAAAAGGGAAATATTTAAGCCCATACTATTTGGTGTGTGTGTGTGTGTGTGTGTGTATGAGAGTATGTGTGTGTCTATACATACATACACATATACATATATATTTACACACACATACACACACACACACATATATATATATATATATATACATATATATATACACTCTCCTCTATTGGAATGAGTGGGCAACAGAAAGGAAATACAGAGAGCTTATATGTAGGAAAAGAGAAAAATTTCCAGCTTCTGATTACTAGGCCACTCACAATGTCTTGAAGAATGGCAGGTGGCCCACAGTCCAACGTTGTAGATATTTGAGCTTTGCTAAAAGATTCAAGCGAGTCTTGGTCTGTTGTCCTTCAGTAGAAGCTCTGTAAATCATTTATGCTAGAACAAGGAAAAAACCTTCCTTCTAACAATTTCCCCGTTCTTGCTTCTTCCCTGATAAGCAGCTTTTGTTTAATTCACTCTGGAACACCATGTAGATACTTCTGGGGTTTTTTCCCCTTAATACAAAAAAAAAAAAAAAAAAAAAAAAAAAAAAAAAAAGAAAAGAAAAAAGGAAAGAAAGAAAGAGAAAAGAAAAAAGAGGCAAATTCTGAAATGATGACAACAAAAATCACTGAAATAATTCCTTTTTTACAAACCAGGAACAAGGTTACACTTGCCCTCTGCTTTCTGAAAGAACTCAGCATAATACAAATATGATGTGAACTACCTAACAATTCTAACATGACTTTATATGTCACTTTATGATTTTGTAGGCATGTTTATATCAGAAACTAATTTGATTTTGATAACTATGTAGAGAAGACGAAAAGAAGAAGAAGAGGGGGAGGAGAGCAAGAAAGAGGAGGAGGAGGAAGAGAAGAACAGGAAGAAGAAGAAGGAGGAGGAGGAGGAGGAGAAGGAGGAGGAGAAGAAGAAGGAGGAGGAGGAGGAGGAGAAGGAGGAGGAGGAGAAATTATTAATTGTTAGCTTTATTTAAAAACAGCAAATGGGACCCAGGAAGATGAACCAGTCTGGCCAGGATAATTTATTTGATGGAAGATAGAGGGATCTGTCTGCAAGTCCTTTCCATCGCCCCAGAGGCACTACCATTATCCCCAAAGTAAACAGATACTGCATAAGTCAGCACTTCCAACCTGCTGGTTAACGTCAGTCTTCTTGGCAATTTCATATTTGTAGATATTTCCTCCTAATCTCAAGGCCAAAACAACTCATCTAAATCAATCATCATGGTTCTGTCTGGTTATTGTCAAAAATAAACATGTAGTTGGAAGCTTTGGATTTGTATCTGTATAGCTCTGGTTCCCTGGCTGTGCTGGAACTCACTATGTAGACCAGGCTGGCCTTGGACTCATAGAGATCTGACTGCCTCTACCTCTACCTCAGTGCTGGGATTAAAGTCGTACACCACCATGCCCCTGGAGTTTATATCTTATCGAATACAAATCCAAAACCAAGTATGGGCAAGAAATAAAAGAATGGAGACAAGTTTATTGCCTGGTATTTCTACTTATTTGTTTTAGTTTGATGTGTTTTCCCTGTGTGTGTATGTGTACCACAGGCATACTTGCTGTTCACAGAGTGTAAATCAGAAGGTGTTCGATGTGGAAGTGGAGTTACTGAAGGTTGTGAGCTGACATTGTGGGTGATGGGAAGTGACTTCAGCAAGAGCTTTTAACTGCTGAGGCACCTCTCCACCTCTGAGAGGCATTTTCAAAGCAGTGCCCTTCTTGAATAAAGGAAACTATGTCTAGGGAGCATAAAGGAAAGCCCTTTAGATGTGAGCACATCTCTGAGCATGCTCAGTTTAAGGTTAGAATTTCAGGCAAAATCATGGTGGACACGGGGAACATGTTCAAGAGGTTAAAATGGTGGGCCAAACTATCCCTGAGGTTACTTAGCTTTCATGACAAAATTTTAGCTGAGAACAAAAGAGAGGCCAGGTTAACGTGGGTCGATAGAGAAGTTAGTGTGCCAGTCTGGCTTAGTGACTGACTAGGTCTTCTCACTGGTGATCAAGCTTCCCTTTACTTCTCATTCCTAAACCTTTTCTGTCTAGGTTTCATTGCAAGTACTCTTCCCAGAATCCTCACCTGCCTCATAGAGGCAAACCTGCCTTGCCTGACATCTACCTTTCATCCAAGGCTTCGGTAACACCTGAGGCTTGGTAAGCAAAACCTGCTTGTTTTCAATAGGTCCCGGTGTGCAGAGAGAAGCTTAGAAGCAAGACTGGCATTCTCTTAGCTTCTGTCAATTCCTACCTACCTCCATAACTGCCAAACAATCTGCCTGCTTCTGAATCTTGTGCTACACTCCAAAGCACAGCCACCACTTCTATTGGCTTCTAGGTTCTTCTCCTGCTTGAATGAAACCGGCTCCTGATTCACAAATGCTATCACAGCTTCTCAAATCCCTGGGGCCCTATGCTCTTGTGGCGAACTTCTAAGGTTGTGTCCACTCACACTTTATAAAATGTGGACTTTGTACCTTTGCAAGGGCCTTTCCCATTCTTTGGACTTCCTAGTAATTTCTGATCTTCATTTTTCTCTCAATTCTTTCAGCTCCTCTCCAGATCTCTTCCTACATAGCAGATCCTAAAGGTCCATCAGTTCCCCCTGTTGCTCCTGGGAACTTAGCTGCCTCCCTCGATCTTGCTGTTTCATTTCTAAATGAGGTGTAACTTCCTGAGATTATGGTATGGGGTTGACAGTGTGGCAGGGGAGTTAGGCCCCCTCAATTTGACACTTATTTCTGCCATTTTGTGTGATTCCAACTTGAACAAGTCATTTCATTTTTTTAGGGCTCTCATTTCTTCATTGGGAAGATACAATAATATTGTATTGATCTCTCCCATTTATATCAATGTCAAGACTGTGATAATATTTTCAAAATGCTTGGGATGATGCTCAGCACATCAGTGCTCAATAGATGTGTCTCTATTCGAAGCATTTTTTAGAAGCATTTTTAGAAGCATTTTTTTAGAAGCTTAATGCTTCTAAAAAAAAATTAATCAAAAAAACCAGAAGCCCCCAAACCAAATCAGTGCAAATACATGTGCACTATGCAAAGCAAAGCCACAAACTGACAAAAAAAAAAAATGCCTTTTAAATTCCTCTCCACGGTTATTGCTAGTTCAAGGAAGACTTAAGGAAATAACTTTGGAGGGCCCAAGCCATTCTGATACCATGTTAACTATTGTTCTCCTCATGAGTCATAGAATGAATGACTCACGCCTTTTATTATTGTGTCAGGAACAGCAAGGATGTCATGTGACTTTTCCAAGATTTTTTTTTTTAGTGTTCCAAAGACCTGAAGAAGTGTCACAGAAAAGTGAACAGGAGAATGGCTAAGAAAAACTTGGAAAAATGCTCGCTTTAACTGTAATTAGAGAAATGCAAATGACACGAGATGACATTGTACGCCCTTGAGAGTGAAGTCTACCTGTGTCAGAGGAAGAAGGAGAGAGAGATTCTGATGGGTTTGGAAATGGGGCAGTCACTCGGCACACTGGGCTCCTATTTGGGAACCAAACATTCACAAATGCCAAACTGCACAAAACTGAAAGCAGCTTGGTCGACAGAGAGGAGAAAGAACAGTATGTCCACACAGAGGAACGTTAAATCTATATATGGATATAAAGATGAAATCTACCTACAGTAACAAGAACGAATCGAAGAAACAGGGTTGGAGGGGAAGGGGGAGACTATGGCTCTCACAAGTAAAACACATAACTCTCACAGTTATGGGCCCTTTAACGAAAGCACGTGTCCTAAGAAATGTGTTGTCATTGTAGGAACACCAAAACCACAACATATATTTATCCAAACAAAGATGACCACAATGTTTCTAGACAATATAATCTTCTGGAACCACAGTTACACATGTAGTCTATTAGTCTTCAAGACATTGCTGTGTGGTATCTAATGGAATAGTGACATTTTTATCCTAAGACAAAACATTTTCATTTTCATTTTTTTTTTTTTTTTGCAACAGGAGTTTGCTATGCTGCATTGTCTAATTTCAATTTCCTGAGCCTAAGGGATCTTCCAGCTTTACTCTCAGAGCAGCTGGGATTACAGATGCCCAGACACTCAACTGCACCAGGTTCTAGCCCACTCACTTTCATAACATTTTCTTGTGGTTGGTACTATTATTCTCATTTTACAGATGATGGAACTGAAGTAGAAAGAGTTTAAATAACTTTTACTAGTATTTGGAAATCTTAAGATGCAGCTAACACTTATCACATGTTTACCAGACACCACACAACTTTGCCAATGTCATCTGTGTCGTGATAAACTATCCCTTGTAAAATGTTTTTTTTTTTAAATTGTTTTTATCTGAAAATTTTCCTTCCTAAGTCAGAGCAAAATAGAACGGGATAATCTAGTAACTCACACACTTTCCCAATCGCAGCTCAAAAGTACAAAATCAGACTGTCTGATCTTCATTTAAATGGCCTTCTGAACCATTCCCAGGTAGCACTTTTGGAAATCTGGAATCACTGCCAATATTCTGAATCCCTGAGGCCTTAGAGCTGTCTTTTATGTATTTTGCTTAACATATATGCAAAATCATGTTGTATATGTACCTATAGGTATCAAATTCAATTTCTTTTTCTTTCTTTCTTTTTTTTTTTTTTTTGTTTTTTCGAGACTGGGTTTTTCTGTGTAGCTTTGCGCCTTTTTTGGATCTGACTCTGTAGACCAGGCTGACCTCCAACTCACAAAGATCCGCCTGCCTCTGCCTCCCGAGTGCTGGGATTAAAGGCATGCACCACCACCGCCCAGCTCAAATTCAATTTCTATAAATTCAGTTTTTCTTTATTTTTGAGAATTTCATACAGTGCCTTTTGATCATATTCACCCCTCCCAACTCTTCCCAAATCTACTCCTCATCCACATCCATCAAAACTTTGTGTCTATTCCCCCCCCCCTTTTTTTTAACTCCTAAGGGCAAATTTGCATAGCCTAAATATTCTTGGATGTGTGGTCTTCCACTGGCAAGTGGCCAAGTTACCAGAAGCTACATGGGGAAAACTCACTCGGTTTCCCAGCAGCTAATAATTGCCCATAGCTTCACACCCAGGAGTGGGACCTGTGGCCAGCTCCCCTGGGATTTGGTCTGGCTTGGGCTTGGACAGGTCTTGTGCATGCTGTCCCAACGACTCAGTCCACATGCAAAGTTATCCTGCTATGTCCAGAAGACACCATTTCCATGTAGCCATTCATCTTAGAACTTTTCTGCCCTCACTCCCACAATGATCCTGAGCCTGGGGACGAGGTGTGCAGTATATGCGTTTATTTAGTGCTGAACATTTGACAGTCTCTTCTTTCTGTACCTTGGCCAGCTGTGGGTATGAGAGTTAAAAAACCATCTACTTCAAATAGAGGCTTCTCTGATGAGGGTTGAGAAATGCATTAATCTGTGGGCATAACAGTAAGATATTAGAAATTGGTTTATTGCTAGGTCCATTTAGAAGAGTAATAATAGTAGGTTATGTACCTCCTGATCTCTCTTATAGCGCTTTATCATCCTTCATTCCAATTCATCTAACAATGGATACTGAAAACTCTACATGTGGCTGCGGGGCATGAAGGCTGGTTAATTTTTAAGGATGACTGGCCATTGAATAGCACTATGTAAGGTATTCTTGGTGCTCCATTATTCTTGATAGTTCTGAAACTGAACATTTAATTCTAGAGTGTTTTGTTTTTGTTTTGTTTTGTATTCCCCTGCTATATCAGAAATTTTGGATCTATGTATGCCTAGTCAAGACTACGGGATCCCCGACTTTAATCCCAGCACTTGGGAGGCAGAGCCAGGTGGATCTCTGTGAGTTCGAGGCCAGCCTGGACTACCAAGTGAGTTCCAGGAAAGGCGCAAAACTACACAGAGAAACCCTGTCTTGAAAAACAAAAACAAAAACAAAAAACCAAAAAAACAAAACAAAACAAAAAAAAGCCTACGGGATCCCTAATGAGCTGCCATGGACAATGGTGTATCTGGTATAGATCACAACATGTGTGATGGTCATACAGGGACAACTGAGACAAAGGGCACTGGGGGAGGGGGTTAATTGCCTTTTGGTTTGAAATAGGGGTCAATAGTTTATAAAGACCCATTATTTTTTCAGTACGTAAAGACTCCCAGGAACATGACTCTCTAGTTTTTTAATGAACTGATTATCTAGGTAGTGGGAGAAACACTAAAACCTTGGGTGGCACCAAACTACAAAGTTCCACAGTGATAGAAGCACACCAAAGTGTGAGGAACTAAAGTTTCTTCTCATGAGGGATTCGAACATCATTAAGTCTTAACGTTCACATCCTAGTCTAGAGCTATGTGATTAACTATGGTAATCACTGCTCACCTGTGGCTTTTCAACTTTAAAGAAATTAAAATGATATAAATTACAAAAGTTATTCCTCCCACCATTCCAGACTCATTTTAAGTGTTTCATGAAAGTGTGCTTTTGGTTCTTCTCATAGAGAACAAAGATCTGGTAGAATTGATACCTGGTAGAAATTATAAAAATTTATTTATGAAAATAAAGGGTTTTATTTGTTGGGAGGCTTGGTACTGCTTCGGAGGCATTACCCATTGCAGGCTTGCTTGTCTTCATTCATTCTTGGTAAGTCATGTTTCAGGAACACATTCCCACTTACTTTCTAGGTCCCCTATTTCTCGGAATACGAGTTTTCAACACTATCCTCTAATGATCCTCTGGATTTCCTTGGTAAATATGGTGACGTTCCTCTTATCTTTATTAACTTGGTTCTTCTGCCTCTTTGGGTTAAGTGAGGCTAGGGATTTGTCAATCTTGTTGATCTTTTCGAAGACCCAACTTTTTGTTATACTGATTCTTTATACTCTTCTTTCGGTCTCCCTTTCATTAGCCTTTCTCTTCTAATGAACAGATTAAAAAAAAAAAAAGTGGTCCACACACACTATGGTACTCAGTCATAAAGAGGAACTGTGTCCTTGCAGGAAAAGATGAAAGTGGATAGCCTTATGTTAAGCAAAATAAGCAAGAAAAATGTTACATTTTTTTCCTCATAAGTGCTATCTAGACAAGCGAGTGTGCACTCACACACAACATGAAAGCAGAAGGGGACTATTTAGGAAATGGAGGGAGACCAGTGTGTTAGTTATTTTTCGGTGCTGTGCTCTTACCCTGCAACGAAATGTCACGAAACATGACAGAATCGGCTAATAAGAGTTTTATTAAAGATAAAAGGGACAGAGAGTGCGCAGACCTGTAGGAAACACATGTGTGGAGAAGAAGAACCAGGAACATGGCGCCGGCTTTTAAAGGCTGGGCGTGCACAGGTCGACGTCACTACTCCACACGTGCGTAGATCACATGGCTACGTTGCGAACTTACGTAAACATGCAAAGTCAGGGATCCTGGTCATGGGAGACGCCCTGACCCGGAAATGGCTATCTTGACCTGGAACTGACTAGGCAGAAGTGTCCGCCGGGCATATGCAAACACGCCCCACCATGGAGGCGTGTTGTGAACCCTTCACAGTGGGAGGAGAGAGTGTGAGTGGGAGATAATGGGAGGCGCATATGAGCAAAGTACATATGTACATATGTGTTTGTAAAATGGCATAAGGGAACTCATCATTTTGTACAAATACATACGAATGAGTAAATCCATAAACGGTAATGACATTCGTGATACATCCCCATCATGGTAGAATGATCCATTCAACAGTGCTGATATCAAAGATGTAAGAGTCAGTCCATCAACAAGCACTTCTTGGATGTCCTCTTTGGCCAAAGCAGGGAGGCCCTGCCTGATTTATTCTCCATCACCAGATACCTTAGACTGGAAGGTGACAGAGTATGGCCTTAGAGTTTGCTATGAATTGTGACAGTTACTTTCCTCAGTAAAGAAACCATCTGTTAGGAGGTCATCGTGGATCAAGTCCACAGGCAAGGGAGTAAGAGGATGTGGCTTTCTGAGGGTTGGAACTTCCCATATGAAAGAGTTCTGATGGGCAGGAGATGGTTGGAGGCACTTTTGACAGTTCCACAAAAGGTGAGTGTAGTGGGTAGCTGTTCCAGCTCTGACCTGGAAGTACTACCCCCATTGAGGCTTTGGTAACTGTCACGCCTTGACAGGAGCCCTTAAGAGCCAGATGCACTGTCTCTCTTGGTTCCTGGACCCTGGATGCTGGAGGTAGACCAAGCAGAGTTCTCCAGAGAACACCGCTGGACTGCGCTACACCTTTCCCAGACCCTGTAACCTATCCCTTTACTTGTACGTTACCCCACAAAATAAACCTCCCTTTTTACTACGTGGAGTTGCCTTAATACTTCCACCAATAGGTGAGTGTGTCGCCTTATTTTGAATTTTATGTAAGTTACCCCCTTGGCTTTCCTGTTACTCAGTTTTTGTTTGCTTAAGAGAGGGTCTCACTATGAAGCCCTGGCTGGTGTGGAACTTGCTATGTAAATCAGGGTGGCCTCCTTCTGCCTCCTGTGTACTGGGACAAAAGACATGTACCACCACACCTAGCCCTCACCTAAGATTTTGCAAATGCACCTCTGAACCGAAAAATTGTGAAGAAATAAAGACTGCTTGGAGTCTTCATCTGTAGGGTTATGTGGCAGAAGGTAATGAAGTCTCCCTAATGGAAATTAGCAAGCAGGATGGAACATATATGAAAATAAGGAGGCACCTACACATGGGATACTAAATTATTAAAATTATTAAATGTATTTTATAAAGCCAAGAGAGCTCTAGTAACTGTAAAAGGAGCAGTTGCCATGAACCAATGAGAGAACTAGAAGGAGCTACAGGATATGAGGAGGTAGTTTTCAATGAAAATGTACATTGAGTGCAGTTTATTATTGATTATTTCCTCCCTGTCTCCCAGCTAGTACACACCCTCAAACAGGCATGCCTCATTATACTTCAGTGCACTGTACCTTGGACACACTGCAATTCTTTACAAAGGGAAGGTTTGTGGCAAACCTGTGGCAAACAGGTCTATACACACCATTTCCCCAACAGCCCAGATAATCATTGAAAATTTTAATAATGAAGCAGTTCTTTTTTTTTTTTTTTTTTAATTTGGTTTTTCGAAACAGGGTTTCTCTATGTAGCTTTGCACCTTTCCTGGAACTCACTTGGTAGCCCAGGCTGGTCTCGAACTCACAGAGATCCGCCTGGCTCTGCCTCCCAAGTGCTGGGATTAAAGGTGTGCGCCACGACCGCCCGACAATGAAGCAGTTCTTAAAAAATTATTTTTCTTACTATTTTTTTAAATTTATTTTTGTTTTATTTGCTTTGATGCTTTTGCCTTCATGTATGTCTATGTGAGAGTGTCAGATCTTGGAGTTACAGACAGTTGTCAGCTGCCATGTGGGTGCTGGGAATTGAACCTGTGTCCTCTAGCAGAGCAGTCAGTGCTCTTAACCGCTGAGCCATCTCTCTAGCCCCTTTTCTTACTATTTTTAAGTGCACATTTGTGAGGGTGAGACTGTGAGTGTACGTGTATACATGCACACACATGACTGCAATTGCCTGTGGAGGAATACAACTTTCCTGGAACTCAAGTTATAAGCAGTTGTGAAATGCCTGACATGGATGCTGGGAAATGACTCAGGTCATCAGCAAGAGCAAGAAGCTCTGTTAAACACAGAGCCAAAATACCACAGAGTATTTTGAATTTAAGTATGTACACTGTTTTTATCCTAATGCCATTACATACTCAAAAGACTATGAGATAGTCTAAACACAATTCTTACAGGGATGGATATAAAAAAATAGCGTGACACATTTTGTTACCTCATGTCTCTGAGGTAACACTGTATCCAGTAAATGGCAGATGAATGAATCTTTAGGAAAGAAATTCACACTGAATGCATAAATTCCTTTATTGAAAATATTGGAATAGCACTGCATTACATGTAGTTGATATCCATAATGAAGGATCACACATTCCTGTTCAGACAATACTGTTTTAAATAGAGAATACAGCATCTGGATATGCTCTCACGAGTATAGCGTCATGGACTAAACTAGGTAAGAGTGTTCTATAGGCAAAATGACCATCTTGTTCATTAACAGCATATGGTTACAAATGGCATAAATGGTGAGCATAATCACCACAAGGTATTTCTGGGATCTCACTAACTCATGAGTATGAGCAGACCAAGTTCAAATTATGTGTTTTTAACCAAGAGTCCTCAATGGGAGAATGCAGGTGAAAAGTGTGTCTGGTCTACAGATTTAAAATTTTATAGCATTCATTAAACTAGCATGGAATGGCAGTGAATATAACAACTGATGACCTGACAGAGGCCACTGGGTGTTTTCTTTTCTTACAAGGAGTCTAAAATTGAAGAAAAATTTACAGAAAATATCCTGAACGTAAACAGATATGTAAACACAGTATGCTAATTTTCCTTTCAATGATGAGTGGGGAAATAATTTGTGATAGACTACTTTTCAGCTTTGGCTATTATTGAAAATTTTTTTCCCATTAGTAGTCTTTGGCTTTCATAAAAGGGTGGCAGTCAACAAGGTTAATGATTTTATTTCTTACTGTTTAAAATAAAAGATGTCTTACGATGTGAAAATGAGTTTCTACTTTAAAAAATAGATTTCTCTTTTTTCTTTCAATTGTGATATAAATGCAATTCTTTACACTGTTTTGTTTTTCCTCCAATAGAATTCCAGAAACCAAGAAAATTGGTCCTTGACATTTTCATCTGACATTAAAAATGGAGAAATTAAACACTCCCCTTTAAAACAGAGGGCTACTCATTCATGTAAACACCTGGAAGGAAACTGTATTTAAAAAAACAAAAAACAAAGAGAAAACTAAAAAACTAAGTTACTATTATGAATACACAATTTCATAAGAAGCAAAACATTCTCTTTTCAGAAGTAGGATTTGTTGTACGTCCACATTGATAAAGGTTCCCATTTTGATAGACACCAACTTACAGCTATGAGAGATACCATGTTCTGCTTCACACAAATGCTTAGGGTATCAAAGTGTACTTTAAAAACTAAACGAAAAGCTCGTCTATAATAGTCAGATCAATGAACATTGGTGATGAGCTTTGGAAAATGCATGTATGGAGAGATACATAGTCTTAAAACATTAAGACTATCTCACCCTCAATAATCAGGGCAAAAAAATGAGTATCCAACTACATAAATCAAAAGAGACTTGTTCCCCAAATATAAGCACAAAAGGTACACATTTCTTTATTTCAGGATTTGACACATTAAAAGAAAAAAAATGCCAACACATTTCAGACAATATACTAGAAACAATAAATAAAAACAGCTTAAAAAATCAGATATTCCCTTTAAGTGCTATGTCCTTTCAATTTTTCTAAATCAGATTCAGCTTTCCATGGCAAACAATAACTATACATTTGGTAAATTATGTTGATAAATACACAAGGCAGGTATATATTTCCACAGTATCTTTGTTTTTCACAGTTACCAAAAATAAAAATTGCATTCAACTCATACATCTATAAACACTCTGATTTCTCACGGCAGCGTGGGTCGGAAAGCGGTGGGAGCGCAAAGTCTTTTAACAATCTGGACTTCAGATTTCTGTCTTCAGAAAGATGTCTTCAGCATCTGCCCTCTGCGGGTACCTTTCAGAATCTTTCTGCGTTGTTTTCATGCTCTGGGATGACGGCAGAAAGTAAGCCTTGCTGTGAGATGAGGCAGGCAGGGCTAGGGCTCGTCTTCTTCCAGTGAGAGGGCTAGTCTAACCCAGTCTTTTTGATATCATATTTTAAGGCAGCCTAAATGTCACTCAAATGTCCATACCTCTAGGTCCTGAACTATGAAGTCTTCTTTTTTGGAGAGAATATCATTATTAAAAGTGCTGCAAGAGTTGCTGCGCCCATGGTATAAGTCGGCATCTAGCCACAGACCGAACCGCCCCCTGGAACAAGGTTAAAGAAGAAAGGAACTTCAGTGACACCCCATACATGGCATGCTTTCTGTCTTCCTTCGCCAGGTTTTCTTTCCTTTAGGCCACAACAGACAGAACTCTAAACTGCTCACCAAATAAAAGCAAGCTGCATAGACAGGTCTCTCCGAAAGGACAGACAGTGTAAGTCTCTATGGCACCTTCATAAATCATTTATTCTTTGATTCTCAGTGTCCTGTGTGAGTGCACTGCCCTAATTAATCTAAGCAAATAGACTAGCTGGGTCAAAACAGAACCTCCCACAAGAAATAACAAGAATCTTACCCTCCACCACCAAGTTCTAAAGAACTTATGTCTCCGTTGATAAAATAGGAGTTTTCTCCACTCCACTTAAAGACCTAGGGGCAGAAACACAAAACAGTAACAGACATTTCAATTTGGAGAATCAGCAGAGGAGGCCTCTTGACTAGTCGTGTTGTGTATAAGGGGAACACACCTTTGACTAAGGAAGGGCTCGGCAGAATGGTCGCGGTGAGGTCACCAGTGATTACATAATAGTAAAGACCATTCCACAAAGTGTGGGCTCTGGCCTTCAGTCTCCTCCTGCATCTCAGACTGAGAAACTCCTAAGGCTGGGTCTCTGAGTAGTCTGTGTGCTACAGTCATGGGGAACTAACTCAGAGTAAAGAATGTAGTAGGTGAGCTTACAGGGCCGCTGTTTATCCCAGTGTCTGGGCACCCGACCCACCCTGACTGCTGACCACACAACACTGGCCATTCAGGATTTCAACCATCCAGGTACCTTGAAATTAGGGCTAAAGGTGTAGAGAAAAGTTTCGCCCGTGCCGTAATAGTGGTCACTGAACTTGAAGGGATGAGTTGCATATGCCCCAAATATCTATTAAAAGAAAACAGAAGAGTTAATCATCTTCAAAACTAAACTCCCATAGAGAGACTCTCTGAAATATTTTTGACACACTATTGTTCTGAGCTCTTATAACTCTTTCAACAAAGGTTATTACTAAATTAGAACTCTTAAGTGGGAATAAAAAAAAAGCATCAAACAAAGCCAATTACCACAATATCCCCAGCTCTAACTGGAACCCATGTGGCCAAGGTTTCCTGGTACATGGAAAATCCATCAAAGAACTCAGAGAATGTATTTATTAAAGGCCAACAATTCAGCTGTTAAAAGGCCGCTGAAGTCAAACACGGAGAAAAACAAGAAGATGTGTGTTACGTATAGAAATGAGAGCTTGGCAGGGCACAATCACAGCTCTAGAATGATGTAGTTTTGTGCTGACTTTTGTTTCTTGAGACAGGGTCTTATAATACTGGATAGGCTACCTTGGAGCTCACCATGTAGCTAGGTTGGCCGCTAGCATTCAACAAAATATTCTTGCTCTAGCAGCTTGGGCTTATAGGTGTGAGCCGTCATGTCTGGCTTTCTTATGTGTTTTATATGCGATATCAAGGCTGGACATTTCTCCAAAAGAAAATGAACTTTCCTTCCTTTTAGTTTTTAATAATGAGTGATGAAAATGCTTAAATATGACAGATCAATATACTTAGTTTGAAGTGACTTTTAACAACAACAACAACAACAACAACAAAACACCTCTTGACTTGAAATGTGATGTGTTTACATCAATGGTTCTTCTATCTCTTATTGGGAGGTAGGAGAGTCATGTTGCCGAATACGGTCAGGCACTGCCTCAGCTTTCTGTCTGTCTGTCCCCACCCTAATCAGTACATATGTGTGAGAGTTAGGAGAGGTAGGCATATGTATATAGAAAATGTCACTCAGCACTTTATGGATCTTCCACTCCAGAGCCTACTTGAAAAACATTGCTTTAATAGAGGTTATTTGAAAATGTCTCAGATTTTTTTCAAAACCAATACTTGAATTAGTTCAAAATCACTGTGTTCTCTTCTTCACTAGTTCTATTTAAAATACTAAACGTTAGAGATTTTTAGTTCTAAACAAAGATTTTATACTTACTACCCCCAAATTTTCTCTACAACTGCTAAAAACAAAGAAAAATAAAATACGTTTTCTAATAAAATATAAACATTATTTTCTTTTTTCTTAAGGAACTAGGGTACAATAGAGAGGCATTTATTATTTTTTTGAAGCATGATCTTAAAATATGACATGAAAGTAATAGGTGGAAATGGGCTCCTTTCAGACAATTAGCAGGAAATGCTATCCATACTCTCAGGCCCTGGATGAAATTCTAAATAATATTTTTCAGCGATTATGAAAATCTACTTAAGGATGAGGGATTGAGTCATACCAGGGCTATGTATTGGGTATGTTGCTCAGAACTATGTAAACAAATACCTATGCTCTTTGTTCTATTCGTTTATTTAGTGGAAAAAGTACATAAAACAATTTGTATATAATGATATTTGTAAATAATGAAAATGCAATACAGTTAGCAATAACAGAAAAAAAGAATTCATACAACTAAAGAAAATTGGAAAGGATATAGTGAAGGTTAATATAATAAAACCTGTGAATATCTAATTGTTCTTTTCTCTAAGGATTGACCTTAGGGTCTCACACATGGTAGGAAAGGACCCTGCCACTGAGCAACAGCCCTGGCCCTACCACGAAACCTTTTTTTCCCTCTTTATTTTGAGATAGGGTTTCATCTGCCCCAAGAGTAGCTGCAATTGCAAACCTGTAACACAGGCCTGCCTCTCAACTCCATTAGCAGCTTGCTTTGGGTTTGTAGTCTAGATGGGCACATTATGCATAACAACAGTATCATAAATAGTGGGATGGTGAAATATTGCAATATAGATGTGACATTTCTCTGCCTCACTAATGCTGTTCGCATAAGCCACACTCTATTAATTGCTGAAGATCTGATAATCTAACAGTCCCATGTGTTACAAATTACCGGATAGTTTGGTTTGACTGCAAAGGGGCAGAGATCCTGTCCTCAGTGAGTTTGGGAAGTTATCCCAACTCTAAGAAGATTCTGCTTAGCTCCCTTCCAAATTCTTCCCGGTAAGCTAAAGACTCAACAGCATAGCTCATTGTCTTCGTGGAGAACCCAACTCTTCTCAATTGTTTAGAGCCAAAAATGTAATCACTGCTGGGAATACACTTGGCCTTGAACTTCCCTATACTCATCTAAAGACATGCCCCAGCTCCCTAAGGGGGTGTGTGTGTGTGTCAGGGCTCCATGTCTTATGGCCAGCCTCTCCTCTTGGAACAAGTCCCTAAGCCAATGAACTGAGGCGTCGGCTACACATCTGTCTGCTTTTCTCAGAAAAACAACTTTGCTCTGTGAGCCAAGCGCAGGTCTGGCCTTGGCTTGTCTCAAGGTGCATCTAGTGCTGGAGCAAGAACAATGGAGCATCTGGTACCCACAACCTGCCATCTCTGTGATGAAGCACCAACCCAGAGGAAGGAAGGGCTGGGTGGAAGAAAAGGGCCTTCTGCCTCTAGGCCATGCTTATCTGAATTTTTATCTCTGGGATAGTGAACTTGGGAGGGGCATAAGACGTGCTGGGCACCTGCCCCTGGAAGGGACAGATGACTAGCAGCTGAGAGAAGAGGGAGCCCATCTCTTGGGATACACAGGCCAAGAGTAAAACTACAGGTTTGAGCTGGGGTTGTTGGAAGGATGGGAAGCTGGTTGGGTCTCACGTGCCAAAGAATTTCATTGTTATTACTGAGATTTATTAGATTTTCTTGAATAAATATTTCTTCATTTGCTGCATGCCTTTAGGACAATTTCCAGAGACTTTAAAGGGTTGTTGTTTTTACGGTTCCCACCAGTCATGGCTCTCTCACTGATTCTGCACAGCGCCTCACTCTCATTCTGCATGTATAATATTGGCTTCTAACAGCTCTGTCATATTCTCATAGACAGCAAAGTCACCTCATTTCTGAGGGTGGAGGAGAAGCTGGAATGTGCAGAGCTAGTATCCTCACTAGCTCAAGCGTCTCTAGGGCCCAGGAGAGGCAAGATGTTACTCTAGTGGTTCTCAATCTGTGGGTCATGACCTCCACAGGGGTTACATATCAGATATTTCCATTATGATTCACAACAGTAGCAAAATTACAGTTACGAAGTAGCAACAAAGTAATTTTATGGTTGGAGGTCACCACGACATGAGGAACTGCATTTAAAGGAAGCAGTATTAGGAAGGCTGAGAACCACTGCTCTACTCTGACAAAGGCTAGGCTTCATTCTCAGGCCTCTGTGACATCACCACTGGCTGGAAGCGTGGTGAAACTGTGCCTCATTGATACCTTCTCAATGTGGCCCTCTTATTATTCTAGCTTGATATCACTGCTAAACAGATAGGAAACTAATGCGTATTTTTTTTAACCAATTTATGTGTCTTAGTCATACTTTATCCGAGACATAGCACTTAATTTTTCAAACATCTCATAACTTGCTATGCAACTTCACTTTAAACACTTTGTGGTATTTCATCTTAATTGCACCCATTATTCAGCTTAGATCATTATTAAATAGAAGTCATCAACCATGATCTAATAATAGTAAAAATAGTAACAGTTCCTCTCCTTTCCATAATTTTTAATATTTCAATAAAGTCATAAAGGCTGTGTCTTCAGTAACCTCATCAGGACCACAATTTTTTTTTTGGACAGGGTCTCACTGTGTTGCCCTGGCTGGCCTTGAACTCACAGAGATTCACTTGCCTCTGCCTCTCAAGTGCTGGGATTAGATGTAGGCCACATGGTTATATATATTTCTTTTAAAAAAGTGTTCTGGTTATGTACCTCATTCAGGAAGGAAAGTTGACAGGACAGAGAGTTGTGTTTCACAGTTAAGATCCTCTGTGAGCAACACAGGTTGAGAAATACCAGTCTGAAAACTTCCCAAACCCCAAATTTTCTGACTGCCAACAAGATGCCATAAATAGAAAACTGTGCACCGAGAACCTATCCCATGAGCAAATTATGAAAACTTTCTTTCTCTCTCTCTCTCTCTCTCTCTCTCTCTCTCTCTCTCTCTCTCTCTCTCTCTCTCTCTCTCTGTATATATGTATGTGTGTCTGTTTGTGTGTGTGTTATTGTGAAACAATTGTGATCTCATCCCCAAAATATCTTCATATACACATACAAATATTCCATGACTCCCCAAATCCAAATTTCAAAACAATTTTATCCCAGGAAGCTTAGATGAAGAATATCCAACCTGAGTTATCCTGTACATAACAGGTGCTGATTAGACACAACCTGACTAGACGAATTAATTAATGATTTTGCAATGTAACAGACTGATTGAACAGTAAATAAAAACAGTCCTGCACTATTCCATGCACAATGTAAGCTGATTTGAAGGAGGAGGCAAAGGTATAAAACGGATGAGGCACTACCTAGCTGGAACACCTCATGGAAAGGGCATCCACCACACAGGTGAGTGTACTATCAGGAAAGGATTTCCCATGGCTGCTGAACCACTGGACCCCAGAGCCAGCAAACAGATGCTTGACTATCTCCCACTCAGGAGGCAACAGCAATGGGCACTACTAAGACCCTTGGGAAAAGTCTTTGCAACTGTATACTCCATGGTCCCTAACTTCCAGCTTTAAATTGCTGTAGGTTATTGTTTTCTACTCCATGGTCAGCACAGGGAGAAGAAGATTCCTTAGGACGCAATCACTCCATTTTCTTTAGATTAGGATTTCAAAATACATCAGCCAAGAAAAACAAGAAGAGACAGACATGAAGCAAGAATGTCAAAACCCATTTAGCCTGAGCATGGGAATTGCTATACTAGTCTCTCTACTGTTGGGTACTGTTTTCATTTTATTTTTTTCTCTGAGACAGAATTTCTCTTTTGTAGTCCTGGCTATCCTAGAACTCTCTCTGTAGACCAGGCTGGCCTCGAACTAACAAAGATCCTCCTGCCCCTGCCTCCTAAGTGCTGGGATTAAAGGTGTGTGCCACCACTGCCTGACTTGTTGGGTATCTTAATATTTATCACTGAAACACCTTTTCAGGTGGGGGATATAGTTCAGTTAGCAGAGTTTGTCTGGCGTGCATGTGGCCCTGGGCTTGATCCCTAGCACCATATAACCAGTTGTAGTAGCACACACTAATAATCTTAGCGCTCAGGACGCAGGGTTAGGAGGATCAGAAGAGCAAAGGCACCCTAGGTTATATAGCCTGAGCTACATGCGACACTATTTCCAAAACAAAACACATGTTCTCTGTGAAAGGAACGGGCCTCACCTGGTTATCCATGTCTTTGATGACCAGCAGAACAGGACTATCTAGAGATGCTGATTTCCTATAGAGGGTTTTCAAGCTTGTTCCATGCTCTAATGTGCTGTAAGCCAGTCTCCATGGGTAGCCTTGTACCCTGGCTGGAAGGCGTCGGGCCAGCTGCCAGTTCAAGGAAGGAAATACAAAGAGACATCTTAACCACTCATCAGTCATGAACCTGTGCATTAAATAAGTGCCTGTGGCTCAAACTAAAGAATCATGTACTCACAGTTTGACCTGTTTTGCTCTGGCAAAAACATTTGCTACCACTGGCCAAGAAAGAGAAGGGAAATCTGGACACTGTTTCCCTTGGCCAGGAGGCTGCCCAGGAGATGCTGCCCTCACTCACAGCCTGACTCTGGGTTTCTATGTCATCATGTAGTCCTGTGTTTCTCACTGATAAGACACATACGTGGAGAAACGTCTTCTTAGGCAGATTTGTAGTAATTTGAATGTCCCAGGAACGTCTTACACAAACCAGCTGAGCTATGTCACTGGGTGATTACGTGGTACATCACGGGGCAAAGTGTCCCTATTAGTGCATGGCTGTACCTTTGAAGACTCCCAAGATCAAGTTGGCCAAAGGGGTATTTAACTAGACATATTCTTTCCTTTATAATTCAATCTGGCTTTTATCATTTTATATTTTTCCAGCTGTTTTAAGTTTGTATAGGTTTAAAGCTGCTACAGTGTCCTGGAGACCAAGGAGACCAGTGTTTTCCATGAGAGTGCAGAGGGACTTTCTCCACCTTGTTCCTGTATCTTTCATCTATATTTAGCTTAAGCTTAGCTGCCATAAATACTAATAAAGATTATCTCTCCAAGAAACATTATCAAAGCAGTTATGAAATGCAATGTATTCGAGCATCGGAAGTCAGCCTCAGTGGCAGCATAAAGCCCACCTCTATAGCTGTCTCACTAAGTCTCCGGGCTGCCCTGGTTTGAGTCTTTAAGGTTTTGAAAATTCAACTTCCTAAGCTAACTGGTGGAAAAAGTAAGAGATTCCATACTCAGTGTACTAAGCACATAATATTTCACAAAATTCAAGTAGCAGACTTTTTAGCAAAGACAAAGCACACACAGATAAGTCTACAGAAAGGAAGTCTTTCCTTGGAGGCAGGTGGTGTGTTCATCACAAAACAAGAAAGTTCATGTGCTTTATTATTATTTTTTAAAATAAGCCTAATAAATTAAAGCCACATTAGCTACACTAGCTAGGATAAAGTTGGATCCTTTTTAGATGCATTAGGACTACGGGAGATCTCTTCCATTTTTTATGTTAAGAAATGGCCTTCTCTTTGGGTTTGGAAGGAGGAGGTTGAGATCTTGTCAGCTCTCTACATTCCCAGGAAGGCCGTGCAGAAGGTGGTTGTGACTTTGCCTAAGTGGAGAAGGGATACTGGTTATGGCCAGGCTCTGTGCCTCCACTTGCTCACCTGGCTGTTTCACTGGTGGCCATGGGCAAGGGACACTTTTTGAGACCTGGAAGACCCCGGTGCTCAGTCTGTGGGGAACCCACCTGCTCAATGTGCATGTTCTCCAGGAGCGCGCTGTGGGGTTGCAAGATGGGCAGTCCCTCCTCCTCCTCCTCCTCCTCTTCTTCCTCATAGTAGCTGCAAGTGCTCTTCCTGCGTTTCGCCTCTTCAACAGTGATAATCTGAAGCGACAAAAAACAACCCAGTGTAGAAGACGAGATGTGCTTTCCCCCAAACCACCCCAGCACACAGCTGACTGGAAAGATAGAATGTTGGGTATCGGGAGGCACACAGAGAAGGGCTTTGGGGGAAATGACTAATTTTCAAATGCAGAACAAATGCAGAATTTGAACCACGACAGCTGAGCATTTAGTATGCATGATTAAAGTCCCAAGCTTTTCAGCTTTTTTCTTGCTGTTGCTCGCTCAGAACCGTACGACTCCACACACGATTTACAACCTGGAAAACATGTCAGTCAGGCTCTTTTAGCCTGTGTGTACAAAGGAAATAATCAGAGATCCTTCACAAAGTCTATAAATAGGGAGTTTGGAGCGATAAAGATAGTTTTTAATCAGGCTTCCTGGTTGTGTACATAGCAACCAAGACGGATAGAAATAATGAATAATAACAGCCACCAGAGGCAAAGAGGAGACACGGGGAGCTTTACTCTAAATTACAACGAGGCTATGATTTATTCTACACAATTCACAATGATCAAACATTTCCCTTCTGAATTGGAAGACATTATATCACACACATCTATTATTGAAATACAGTTGGGTTTATGAACTACCAAAGTCCTCACCTTAAAAACAACACTTTGTCCCTCTTAACTTCTCAGTAAATCCCTGCATGATTCTGAAACACTTAAGAGGTAGCTAACTAGTTCTCTAAAACGCCCGGGTACAGTAGTAGTGACAGCTGTTATTACGGAGGAAAGGCATCTAATTTACATTTAGTGAAAGTTGTCAGGTAACACATCGTTTGGCTTTCAAAAGGCACAATGACACGCACAAACTATTCATCTTCTGAGCCCGATTTTGGGTAGGAAAATACTCTCATGAATTTCCCTATCTCCTGATGGAGAAGTTAGAGAAACGCTTTCCAAGACTCACAAATCTAACGTTTTAAGTGTATTAAACAAAACACTTCATTCTGTTTCTGTTTTCAAACTCCACAAATTATTAACAGTACACAGTGAGGCTGTGGAACGAAAAAAGTCAAGGACGGATTTTGGATTTCAGAAAGTGGGGGCAGTAACCTCCACAGCAGATAAAAGAACGCGCGTCCCGGGATTTCAGAACACATGGCAGGGACAGAGCACCTAGCTTCCAGACACCGGACACATTCCCACCTACCTTCACAAAAGGCTCTTGGTCAGGCCTGGCACAATAGAAAATCTGAATGTCCAGGGGCAGTCTTCTGCCTCTCATTTTGCTGGGAGAGAAGAGTGTGGCCACTCAAGAGAGGAACAGGTCTCTGGCTGCCTGCACACCGGCCACGGACTGCCAGGCTGAGCTACACTGTTTCTCAGTATCTAGCTTCCTGCACGATTGAGTTTCTGTTTCCCTCAGGAGGGGGTTCAACGTTTCTACAGGAACACACCCAAATTAGGATTTAGAGCAGGCACACTTCCTGTCAGGCAGAGCGGGAGTATGTAAAATGACACTTTCACCTTTGAAACCCACGTCCCAACAGTACAATAAAACCCCATTGTTCTAGGGTTGTTTTTTTTTTTTTTTTTCCCTCTCTTCCCGAACAAACTCTTCATCCTTATGCCCTCTGGGTAGGGAACTAAACTGTGCTCACCCTGCCTCTTCAGGGTTTTCTTTCAGCTCCTTCTTTAAGGCTAAACCTCCATTTTAAACGTGGTGTCGGTTCCCAGCATCAGTTTGAATCTTAAAAAACAAAAGGAGCCTTTAACAGAGGTAGGTAGGCTCAGGTCTACGTTACTTTTAGAGTCTGTTGGCATGGAACACTTGGAAGGGGTGGGGGCACATCTGATTTACAGGAGGCTGTGAATGATGCCATCTGACGTACAGTTTGACAAAACAGGTAGCAATGTACAGTTTATCGTTTCCCACTGTAGACTTAGTGACTGATAAACCTCCTCGGGTCCTTCCTTTGTTCCTCAGATCAGATGGCAGGCTTGGAAAGAAATGCTGATCTGCATCAGATCAGTTTTCACCTGTCTTTCTGTTACTCCTCCCCACTGCTGGTGACTTTCAGTCCCAGAGGCTGCTGAAGGCTCAGGGTCCTGGGGTAGGTTATAAATTGCACTCTGGCAGATGGCGGACACTACAGGTCAGCCAAGATCGACCCTCCATGCAGACATCTAACAATCTAGGGCAGAACCACTTGGATTCTGTGCCCAGGAGAAGCAACTTTTTCAGTGCCTGGCATTTCATGATAGATCACATTAATTAGGTGCTTCCTGGATGCTGGAGAGTGCCAACATTTATTAGGCGCTTCCTCATTCTAGGGAGTGCCAGGTGCTTTGCCAGGCACAGGGACACAAAGCAGTCCATAGTGTCTATGGATGACTGACAGAAGAGGAAATATAAACAAACAGACGCCATCACATGCAATAAAGAAGCTGAAAGCTCTTGAGGCTCAAAGGAGGTTGGGGACACGTGGTGTGCCTTGAGAAGACTTATTCACAAGGGAGAGGGTGGTTCCATCTGTGAGCAGGGTGGGGTCTGGAGAGATATGCCAGGTGCAGGGTGAAGCAAGAACACTGACATGAGCTCTAGGTTCATGATGGCTGAAGGACAAACAATAGCCAATGAAGAGATGAGAGAGGCGGGGAAGATCTGGAGAAGTAAGGAACTTTATGTCTTGAAGGGGTTTTGTCACATAGGAGAAGAGTTCTAAAACCTAGCTGTTTTTCCTATTCATTTTGGAGCTTTAAAAATACAGATTCTAGCCGGGTGGCGGTGGTGCATGCCTTTAATCCCAGCACTCGGGAGGCAGAGTCAGGTGGATCTCTTGAGTTCGAGGCCAGCCTGGTCTACAGAGTGAGATCCAGGACAGGCACCATCTGGAAAAGCCAAAACAAAAACAAAAATAAAAACAAAAACAAAACAAAAACAATCCCCCCAACCCCCCTCCAAAAAAAAAAAACCCCAAACAGATTCTAACATTCTTTTTATAGACTTACTAAAACAAAGTTTTCAGAGGTAAGGGTCTAGGATTCAACTTTTAAAAAAATCTAGAAGGCTTGAGATATGGCTCTGTGTCTAAGAGCATTTCCTGTGAAAGCATTGGCAATGAATTCAGATCCCAGCACCTGTAAAAGGCCAGGCATGGCCACTTGAAGGCCTGTCACCCCAGCACTTTGGAGGGTAGAAACAGGAGGATTTAATGTTCAGTAAGCTCAATGTTTAATGAGAGACCCCTATCTCAAAGGAATAAGGTAGACAATGAAACATAGCATCCTCCTCTGGCCTCCTCAAGCATGCACAAGGGTATGCACACTAGCACACACTTGTTAGCATATATCATACCTCACTCTCCCCCCACCCCCCATAGAGACAATTCCCTTCCCTGAAATCTCCAAGTGGTTGTTCCAGTGATGGGCAAGGTGGCTAGCAATTACTATAGGCCATGGGGTGGAAGAATGGGGACATGGTACTGAAAGCTTCAAACCTGAGAGTGTAGGAATACACTTGTGTATTGAAATGGCCAGTTAGATAGACAATACATACGATATATACCTAAGACCTTTGAATATGATGAAGGAAATCTCAGAAATCACAATAGTGATGAGAAAAATTATTACTAGTATACTACCTATCCTATATATATATATATACAAAAAAATCAACTACATGACTACCTATATATTAAAAAGAAATCTAGAAAAACAAACAAAAGCCACAAACAAAATTAAAAGACAAACAGGAGCAACGAAATAACTTTATGGTTGGGGATCATCACAATATGAGGAACTGTATTAAAGGATTGCAGCATTAGGAAGGTTGAGATATGCTGCTCTAGGAAAATGGGTTGTAAAAAAATGAGAAGAAGAAAGAAACTCACAAGTGGCTAACTTGTGCACAAGTATGTTCATTTTTGGCTCAGCAATAGTCAAGTAAATAAAAATTAAACTATAGGACATCATTACTCACTTTACAATTTAATAAGCATGTTAAGGAAAAAGAAAAAAGGAATAATATTGACAATCCTTCCTGCCTGTAGAGACCCAGTGGGAAATCCTTCACACTGCTGGCAAGTTCAATTGGTGACACACCAAACTCAGGAGCATTAGAAATCTACTGTCCTTATACCTCATGATTTCACATCTGGGAAATTAAATAATTAAGATAGATCTCCTCATTCTTGTGGTATTTTTGTGAAACGATTGAAACAACATAATGATTCAAGTGGGAAACTTAAAATAATTTATAATGGATATAAAAATACTAGGAACTAGCTGGAGGATGGTGATGCATGGTTGTATCTGTAATTATAGGACTTGAGAGCCTGAAGCAAAAAATGTTGTTTGAGGCCAGGCTGAATTAGAGTGAGCTCCAGGCCTGCCTAGCCCTATCTAAAACAACAAACAAACAAACAAACAAACAAAGGCAACCATTAAAACTGAGGGTCTCAAAAACTTAAAACAATTCTTACATTATGTCGGGTGGGAAAAGCAATATACAAATTACATAGAACATAATCTTTTTGTCGAATGCAAAGGAGGACCCATCCCCCTCAACAGCTACAAAGCCCCCAAACAAAAGAGAAAGTAAAGTCCAAAGAAATGTATGGAAGTAATAAGTATAATTGGACTTTTTTTTTTAAACTTTCTGCACTCTACTTTTCAAGTTTTTACAATAGGCATGCATTGCATTTATAAAACAAAGACATGAGGTGTGTCTGAAGATCTTGAATATAGGTGATGATAGACAGGTAGGTGGGTTGAGGGTGGAGTCCAAATGAGGTGCAGAAATCCTGCCTGGATAAGGAGGGATTGGTTGGGAGAGTGGTGGACGGCCCTGCAGCATTTGAAAGCCGAGGTAATGGGATTCTGATGGGAGGAGAGCTGCCTAGTCAAGATGATGAAAGAAAGGGATCTAGTTCTACATCTGGGCTTGTGGCTTGGACACCACCGAGATATAAATACGGGAGCAGGAACAAGAATTTGGGAGGACAAAGAGTTATTCTGGATATGCTGAAGATTAAAAGCCTGTTATCCTATGGGAGTCCACAATTCTCCTTCACAACCATGAAGCTGAGATGGGGTGTTTTTCTCACACACACACACACACACACACACACACACACACACACACACAGGAGATTAAAGGAGATGAGAAACTTTTTTCCTTAAAAAACCAAGGCAACACCATATCCTGGTGAAAGATAAGAAACCAGGCAGGAAGCAGAAAGTCTTTAAAGACACATTAAATAGACAGCTGTGGCTGATAAAACAGAAGTCGGCCTTAGAGAGGAAAAGAGCCTTTTCCCATTGAGCCAGAAATTATGAATGTAATAATTGATACTTTAAAAATGCAGGAGAGGGAGTATCAGAAAGTAAATCTGTCCGATTCTTTCTTCATAAAGTGAAAGGCAGACCCAACTCTGGGATGCATGGATGCTGAAGTGGGCAAGGAAGCTTAGAAAGAATGGTGAGAGGTTTGAAAAGGTAAAGATTTCTGGTTATGAGTGAGGGAGGACCCAGATGGACTCAAAATCATCCATACATCTTGGTACCATTCTCCTTGGTTTATGGCTTTTGCTTTGTTTTGTCCTCTGAGATGAGCCCAAGCTATGCTGCCTAGGTTGACCCCAAACTCTTGGACTCGAGTGACCCTTCAGTCTTTGCCTGTGGAGTAGTAGGACACCAGTATGTGCTACCATGCCTGGTTTTGGTTGTTAGGTTTCCTGTGCTAATGCCTGACCACCTAGGGTGAGAGCAAGTATGAGGGTGCACACCTACCCCAGGAATATAACAGTCTAGATGGGTATGATGGATGGAAGAACCACTAAATAATTCATGTGCTTTGATAAGTGATAGTGGGGGTGTCCCTGAATTCATTCACCATTTAACTAATATAGGAGGACAAAAATGCTTTGAGGGGTCCAAGATAGGTACAGATTAGGATGGAGTCAAAGGACCAGACTCCAGAGAGATCCATGAAGTCAAAAAACAGGCTTAAAGGCAGGAAGGAGTGACAGATATACTCCTTTTTGTCCCCTCATCTGCCATCTCAGTTCTGTACGCTTATTACACATAGAGATTTATCTTATCCATCTTTATACTACCTCCCCCCCCCAAGAGGTACTTGATACATGATGGTCTAAGTGGATAAAGGGAACTCAGGGTTGGCAAACTGTAACTGCCAGTCAAATCAAGCTGACCATCCATTTTTATATGGCACAGGAGACAAAGTTTCAAAATGTATTTTTAAGTGGTTAGAAAAATTAAAAAAAGAACAGCATTAGCTACCTATTCATAGCTGTTGGACTTTGAACGCAAGACCATTTTGTCTGTGTTTGGCATTTTAGGGGTCACGACAGCCTATTCCCTACTCAAGTGTTTACCTCCCAGCTCTTGGTGGTCGGCTCACTGAAGAAATTGTCAATCATGTTCAGTTCTTCTTTCTCCACCACCACAAAGCCTTGTTCCTTGGCGTCTTTCCCATAGACATCCGGAGACCATTGAACAAAGAAAGTGTACAAGTGGTCCACCCTGGAAAACATGTTCGTGATCCACGTTAATGCCAAGTCCACGCTCCTGGCAGGCATCAAAAGTGCCTTGAGTACCTGCAACAGCCCTTTTCCTGGTTGGCAAACTGTTTCACTGAGTAGGAAATTCCCCCACTGTCAAGGTTGTCTTTGTGAGTGGCTTCAGAAATCAAAATCAGAAAATAAGAACCCACAAAGCAAAAGCCCGCCAGCACCAACCACGACTGAAACTGCCTCACTCTGAAAGATCAAGAGATGGGAACAGAAAATGGAAAACCCCAATAACATGTTACACCAAGTGTTTCCTCTTCGCTGACTTTCACTTATGGGATACACGCTCATTGATTAAAAAAAAAATTGTTGACCTGAGGCTTTAGCCAGGAACAAAGGCAAACTGTAGTCCAAAGAGTCTTTCTATAGCACAAGATATATTATATACAATTTTTATAAAACATTTCTGACAACTAGAACAAGTAGTTATCGGGAGCAAAACTATTTTACCATGGGAAAGAGACTTATTGTCTGTGGCACAGGCATGTCCCTTGCTTCTAGTTTCTATTTAGGACACAAATTTCTGAAGCAGATCTCTGGCAACGATCAACAAAGAAATGGCTAGTTGCTCAGCAGAGGATGGAGGCTCGCAGTGCCACAACCTCCAGTATCCACTCTGCGTGGACCAGTCACAAACACTAGGTCCTTTATCTGTATTCATGATAGCAGGGGAAGGGGCAATAGGGAGGAGGATCCCATGCTTCTTAAAATCCCTTATCATTACACAACAATTCCAATTTGAGGCGATCATTTGGAAGAATGTCAATTTATCATTACTTTTTAAGGAGCTTTGATTGTTTCAAAATACTTTCACAAGATGGGTAAGAGTAAAACAAATACAATCCCCACCTCAGTTCTGATCAAACTGTTTTAGGCTCCCACTTCCCTATCTGCTCTTGTCCAAATGTTTGCTTGGGTAATACAAAGTTTCCTTTGTAATGGGAGCCAAGACATAACTGCATTTATGTAACGTTATATAATAACGCATTTACTGCATTACTAGTCTTTGTATGCATCTTTAATGACTACATTGAACAAAAATTAATGAGCCGCACCAACCTGCATTTCTACATTCTCGGGATGCTAGCTTATGGATTTCTTTCATTATATAAATAATGTTGTGAGGAATCCTGCAGTCTATATCTTGTACCATCTTTTAAGTTATTTTCTCAAGATTAAGCCCAAGGGCAGGTTTTTTACAGCTCCGGATTGATCCTGCCAAGCTGATCTCGAAAGGCTGATACTGGCATTTTGGTTTCTGAGCTTCCCACAGCTTTATCCTTTTTTTTTTTTTTTAAATGAGCTTATATGGGCTACAAAGATGGCTCAGTGGATATAGGAGCCTGCCACCAAACCTGATAAAACGAGTTCAATCCCCAGGACACACATGATAGAAGGGAACTAATCTTCTCCGGGGCCTCTGCACTATGACTCCTACCTGTTCCCAAGGCATATGTGCCACCTCCCAACACACAACACTAATATGTAACTTACCAAGTTTTAAATGAGATTGCAATATTTAAACTTCATCCTACTCAATGTGCATTTCTTCAAGGTTGAACATGTTTCAGTGTTTTCTTTCTGGTGGGAACCATTCTTTTAAGACTTGGTTATTTGTAATTTGTGGTATGAATTCTTTTTCTTTAGAACTTTTGGGAGCCTTTATGTCAGTGGTTCTCAACCTTCCTAATGCTGCGACCCTTTAATACAGTTCCTGATATTGCGGTGACCCCCGACCATAAAATTATTTTCATTGCTACTTTATAATTGTAATTTGGCTACTTTTATTAATCACAATGTAACTATCTATGTTTTCTAGTGGTCTTAGGTGAGCCCTGTGAAAGGGTCATCTGACCCCCAGGTTGAGAAACACTGCTTTATGTACTACAAATATCAACTACCATCAACTGTGTTTCTAAGCTGCTTCGTCCCTTCTCACAGCAATTGTGTCTCTCTCCCAAAACTGGTACAGCCAGTGGGTATGTATGTGTGTTCATATACATATATAAGTTTATTTACATATATTTATTTTTATTTTATGTGTATGGGTATTTTGCCTGTAATATATGTTGAGGTACCAGGTATATGTAGTGCCCATGGAAGCTACAAAAGAGCGTTGGATCCTCTGATACTGTTGTTACAGACAGTGGCTAGTGGTCATGTGGGAACTGGGAATTGAACCTGCATTGCTGAGCTATCTCTCCAGCCCCAGTTTTTATATAGTTTAAAAATGTATTCCTGTTAGATTTCTCCTTCAAAAACAGAAAGCTGTCACTCAAGATGAGGTTATGAAGTATGTCTGTGCCTGGGTATTCTGCAATGCTAATATTGCCATTAAAACAAATACAGATATTGATATATTCTCCTATTCAAGGGTGCAGTGGTTACGCTATTGTTTGACTTGGTGACCACATGCAGGTTTGGGTCAAACGCTACCCTCCATTTGCTATGTAGGTAATAGTTTATAGATGTGGTTCATGTTTAAACCATCAACTCTAGTAAAGACGATTGCTCCAGAATGTGGATGGGCCTTGCCCAATCAGATGAGGTTCTTAAGACAAGGGTGAGGTACCCCAAGGGAAGAAGGAATTCTACCATTTGACTGCTTTAGACTTGTTTGTACATCAACTCTTCTCTGGGGCTTCAGCCTCCTGGCTTGCCCTGAAAGTTTCAGGCTTGCCAGTCAAAGTAAAACCTAAGCCAAGCCTTTAAGAAAAAAAATCTATGCATCTATGATATACATTCCATTTATTTTCTTCTAGAGAAATACAAAAGCTACTTTGAAAAGCTAAGAAGTCAGTGCCTGAAATGCTTCTTGCCAAGGAAGAGAATGGGTGGGACAAAGATATTGTCTATCATACATCTTTATCTGAATTTGGGGATAGGTAACAAATTTTTTTTTAGTATTCAAATACAAAAATATATACTTAAAGCTGGGTATGGTGGCACTGCCTTTAATTCCAGCTTTTGAAAGAAAGAGGCAGGTAGATTTCTGTAAGTTTTAGGCCAGCCTGGTCTACATAGCAAGTTCCAAGACAGCCAGAGTTACATGGTAAGACTCCATCTAAAAATAAAAACCAAAACCAACTAAACAAACAAAAAGAACCACTTAAAATGATAATAAGGAATTTACCAACATTTATTTTATTGATCTTAACCATTCTGATGGGTGTAAGATGAAATCTCTAAGTACTTTTGATTTGCATTTCCCTGATGACTAAGGATGTTGAATTTTTTCCTCTCTCTTTTTTCTTTTAGGTGTTTCAACACAGGGTTTCTCCACTTATTCCTAGCTGTCCTGGAATCACTCTGTAGACCAGGCCGGCCTTGAACTCACATAGATCCACCTGCCTCTGCCTCCCAAGTGCTGGGATTAAAGGCATGCACTACCACCACCTGGATTTTTCAAAAGTGTTTCTTGGCTATTTTGAGATTCCTCTGTTGAGAACTGTTAAGATCTGTACTCCATTTTTAAATTGGGTTATTTGTTTTCATGAAACTTAAGTGTTCTGAGTTCTTTACATATTGTGGCTATTACTCCTCTATTAGATGTGTAGTTTGTAAAAAACAAAACAAAACCCCCAAACAAAACTCTTTTCCCATGCTGTAGGCTGCTACACTGTCCAATTAACAGCGTCCTTTGCTGTACAGAAGCGTTGTGGTTTCAGGAGGTCCCATTTATTAATTGTTGATTTTAGTGTCTGCGCTACTAGTGTTCTGTTCAGGGAGTTGTCTCCTGTGCCAATGCATTCGAAGTTATTTCCCACTTCATCTTCTGCTAGTTTCAGTGTGTCTGGTTTAATGTTGAGGTCTTTGATCCATTTGGAGTTGAGTTCTGGGCAGGGTTTATAAATACGACTCACTTTGCCTTCTTTTACGTGCAGCCAGCCTGTTTGACCAGCACCATTTATTGAAGGTGCTGTCTTTTTCCAATACGTATTTCTGCTTCTTTCTCAAAAATTAAGTGTCTGTGTGTGTGGATTTATGTCTGGGTCTTCAATTAGATCCCAGTGGTGAATATATCTGTTTTTGTGCCAATATCATGCTTTCTAAAAAAAAAATTACTATAACTCTAAAGTACAATTTGAGATCAGGAATGGTAATACCTCCAGCAGTTCTTTTTATCACTCAGACTGTTTCAGTTATAGCTACGCTGGTTTGGGTTTTTTTTTTTTTTTTGGTGTGTGTGTGTGTGTGTGTGTGTGTGTGTGTGTTTCCATGTGAAGTGAAAAATTGTTCATTCAAGTTCTGTGAAGAATTTTGTTGGAATGTTGATGGGATTTCAGTGAATCTGTAGATTGCTTTTGATAGGATGGTAATTTTTACTATATGAATCCTACTGATCCATGAGCATTGGAGAGCTTCCCATCTTCATATCTTCTTCAATTTCCTTCTTCAATGCCTGAAAGATTTATAATACAGGTCTTTCTATTGCTTGGTTAGAGTTACCCCAAGATATTTTATTTGAGGTTATTGTAAAGGGTGTTGTTTTCCTGATTTCTTTCTCAGTCCCTTTGTCATTTATATATAGGAAATCTACTAATCTTTGTGAATTAATTTTGTAACCAGCTACTTCTCCAAGAGTGTTTGTGAAATGTAGAAGTTTTCTGGTGAAAGTTTTGGGTTCACTTATGTATACTATCATATCATCTACAAATAAAGATACTTGGACTTCACTCCTTCCTATCTCTATCCCCTTCACTTCCTTCAGTTGTCTTATTGATCTAACTAAGACTGCAAGTTCTATATTGAATAGGTATGGAGAGAGTGGACAGCCTTGTTTTGCTCCTGATTTTGGTGGAAATGTTTTGAGTTTCTCTCCATTTAAGTTGATGTTGGCTATGGGCTTACTGTAAACTGACTGTATTATGATGAGGTATGTCCCTGTATCCCTAATCTCTTCAGGACATTTTTTCATAAGAGGGTGTTGGATTTTGTCAAAGGCCTTTTATGCATCTAGTAAGATGATCATGTGGTTTTTTAACTTTCAGTTTGTTTATATGGTGGACTCCATTTATTCATTTATATATGTTGAACCATCACATTTCTGGGATAAAGCCTACTTGATGATCTTTTTGAAGTATTCTTGGATTTGATTTGGTAGTATTTTATAGAGAATTTGGTAGTATTTTTGTGTCTATTTCACAATAGAAATGAGTCTATAGCCGGGCGGTGGTGGCGCATGCCTTTAATCCCAGCACTTGGGAGGCAGAGGCAGGTGGATCTTTGTGAGTTCGAGGCCAGCCTGGACTACAGAGTGAGATCCAGGAAAGGCGCCAAAGCTAAACAGAGAAACCCTGTCTCGAAAAAAAAAAAAAAAAAAAAGAAATGAGTCTATAATTCCCTATCTTTGTTGTGTCTTTATGTGGTTTGGGTATGAGACCAGGGAAACTATGGGCTCATAAAAAGAACTGGACAAATGTTTCTTCTGTTTCTATTGTGTGTAAAAATTGGTATTATCTCATTGTTGAAACTGGTAGAATTCAGCACTAAAACCATCTGGCCCTGGGCTTTTTTGGTTGGTAGACTTTTAATGACAGCTTCCATTTCACTAGGGGTTATAGGTCTGTTTAAATTACTCATCTGATCTTGATTAAATCAACTTTGGTATGTGGTATGTATTGAGAAAATTATCCATTTCTTTTAGATTTTCCAATTTGGTGGCACATTTTTTAAAAAGTATGCCTCTATGATTCTCTGGATTTCCTCAGTGTCTGTTGCTATGTCCCCCTTATGCCTCTAAGTTTGTTGATTTGGATATTCTCCCTCTCCTCTTTTCCTTAGTTTGGCTAAGCGTTTGTCACTATTGTTGATTTTCTCAAAGAACCAACTCTTGGTTTCATTCTTTGTTTCTTCTGAGTTGGGTAAAATATTCCATAAATATGTTAGGTCTATTTGGTTTATAATGTAAGTTCGCTCCAGTTCTTCTCTGTCTAGTTTTTGTTTAGATGACCTGTCTATTGGCGAGAGTGGGGTGTTGAAGTCTCCCACTATGAGTGTGTGAGGGTCAGTATGTGATTTAAGCTGTAGTAGTGTTTCTTTTTGACCTTGTGTTTAGTGCATAGATGTTGCAATGTCCTCTTGGTGGATTTTTCCTTTGGTGAGTATGTAGTGTCCTTCTCTATCTCTTCTGATTAATTTTGATTTGAAGTCTGTTTTGTTAGATATTAAAATGGCTACAGCAGCTTGCTTCTTGAATTCATTTTCTTAAAATATCTTTTTCCATCCTATTACCTGGAAGTGATGTCTATCCTTGATGTTGAGGTGTGTTTCTTCAATTCAGTAGAAGGATAGATCTTTTTTCATATCTATTCTGTTAGCTTGTGTCTTTTTTTAAATTCTTTTAACTTTTATTGATTCTTTGTAGATTTCACATCATGCATCCCAATCCCACTTATCTCCCTGTTCCCTCGCATCCACCCTCTGTCCTTGCAACCTCCCCCAAAATAAATTTAAAAGAAAAACCAAAAACCAAACCAACCAAACAAAACAGAGCAAAACAAAAAAGAAAAAAAAAAAAAGAAGGAAGAATCTCATTGTGGAAGCTGTAGTGTGGCCTGTTGAGGCACATAGTTTACCCTTTAGTCCATTTATCAAGTGTTCATTGCTATGAGTCTTTGGTCTGGCTCAAGGCCACTGGTTTCTGCTACACTATCGATAATAGGCTCTCACTGGGGCTCTTCTTGGATATTCTGTTGTCCTGTGTCGTGGAGACCCTACAGTTTTGGATCTGTAAGTTTGTCCCCTTCACATGCTCCAACAGTTCATAGATGAAGCGAATGTTGGGATGGGCTAACTCATACCACTGGTTCGGGCTTGGATGGTAGCTGGGTTGGTCAGCTCACCAGCTTTCCCTCATTGTCACTATCCCACTACCTGGGCAACCTCCAGCATTGCCTTGGTTAGCTCACCCAATGCAGCCTACAGCAAGGAGCAGGGCCAGTTCTCCTGCTCTTGGGTCCTCAAAACTAGCTCACACACATTCACACAACCAGGGAGAGCTCTACTGTTTTACCCAGGTGAGGTGTAGTCCCCCTCTCTCCCAACTGATGTAGGGACCCTATGGGGGGGTCAGCTCTCCTGCTCTCATGCCCTCAGGACTGGATCACCTGCTGCCCCAACAAGGTCAGCTGTAGTGTGATGCCGAGGCAGGGTGTAGAGTCAGCTCTCCTGTGTGCTACAGCTGGTGAGGAGCAGGGCTAGTTCTCTCACTCCTTTGACTCAGGGGCCAATTCTCTCACCTGCTGCAGGTAGCAATGGGTAGGGTGGGGGGTCTCCTTCCTTCACCCATGCGTCTATGTCTTTTTTATTGGTTAAATGAAAACCACTGATGTTGTGAGACATCAGAGAGTAGTGTTTGTTGATTCCTGCTGTTTTGCTGCTGCCGTGTGTGTGTGTGTGTGTGTGTGTGTGTGTGTGTGTGTGTGTGTATGGGGGGGTGTGCTAGTGTTTTCCTCTTTTGACCTGCTGGTCTGGAGCTATTTATTCCTTGTATTTTATTGGGTGTATTTAACCTCTTTAGGTTGGAGTTCTCCTTCTTGTGCCTTGTGTTGGGCTGGATTTATAGGTAGATATTGGTTGAATTTGGTTTTATCATGGAGTATCTTATTTTCTCCATCTATTGTCATCAAAAGTTTTGCTGAGTGTAGTAGCCTGGACTGGCATCTGTGGTCTCTTCGAGTCTGTAGAACAGCTGCCCAGGCCCTTCTGGTTTTCATTGAGAAGTCAGGTGTTATTTAATGGGCCTGCCTTTATATGTTACTTCGCCCTTTTCCCTTGCAGTTTTTTAATACTCTTTCTTTATTACGTACATTTAATATGTTTTGATTATCATGTGCAGAGGGGAAATTCTTTTCTGGTCCTGTTTATTTGGTATTCTGTATGCTTCTTGAGAGGTATCTTGTTCTTTAGGTTAGGGACATTTTCTTCTATGATTTTGTTGAAAATATTTTCTGTACCTTTGATCTGAGTTTCTTCTTCTTATTCCCAGTATTCTTAGATTTGGTCTTTTCATAGTGTTCCAGGCTTCCTGGAAGTTTTGTGCCAGGAGTATTTTTAGATTTAACATTTTCCCTGTCCAAGGTATTCATTTCTTCTAGCCTGTCTACAATGTCTGAGGTTCTTTCTTCCATCTCTTGTAATCTATTGGTGAGGCTTGCTTCTGTGGTTCCTGTTGAGTTCCTAAATTTTCTACTTCCAGATGTCCCACAGTTTTTGTTTTCTTTATTGGCTCTATTTTCACTTTTATGTCTTGAATTGTTGTATTCATTTCCTTCCACTGTTTCTGTTTTGTTTTCATACATTCCTTTAAGGGATTTATTGATGTCCTCTCTGAGGACCTCCATCATACACAGGCTATTTTAAGGTCTTTGTCTTCTGCTGCAATTCTCAGGGCCCACTGTGGTAGGGTTGCTGGGCTCTAGTAGAGATATATTGTCCTGGCCATTATTGATTCTGTTTTCATGCAGGCATCTAGGCATCTGGGTTTGGGAAGACTGTGATTCTAGATGCTGACATCTGATCTTGTCTTTGTTAGGTGGATGTCCATTCCTTTGTTTCTATTGCCCTCTGGTTCTTAGGAGAATATGGTGGCTGTGTGTTACCTGGTAGAAAATTCTTCTGAGATGTTGCTAGGTGTTGACATTGGCGGTTCTCAGTAAAATGTGTTTCTAGGTATTGGTGGCTGACACTTGAGAATGAAGATGGGCTCAAAGTGGGTGGTGGATAGGTCCTTAGGAGGGAGGAAAGCAGGGTGTTCCACCCGGAACTACTTAGTCCCTCAGGAATGGGGGCAGAGAGTGAAGACAGATACAATGGGTAGTCTGCTACAGAGCTGGGGATGAGACTGGGGAATTGGATATGAAGAAAAGGAGGGACAGTAAAGATCTAAAGCTTGCCTACCTGCTTTGCTGGCCTACTTGCTTCTCTAGTAGACTGGGCTGGTGGGTTCCCAGGGAACATCTGCTGGAGTTGGAAGCTGGGATACAGCCACGAGTTGGGGGAAGGAAGTTTGGAGGGGAAGCTCTGGATGATCCACTAGAGAAAGGTGCAGGGGAGGAGGGGAGAAGGGGAGGCTAAAACAGGTGATCTGCTATAAGGCTGAGGATGAGACGAGGGGACCAGATTTGGAGGAGAGGAGAAAGAAGTAAAGATCTGGAGTTAGTCTAGCTGCTTCCCTGGCTAGAATGGCCAGCTGGTTCTCAGGGAGGGTGTGCTGGAGTTGGTGACTGGGATGTTGAGATGAGTGAGGGGAAGATCTGTGTGACCCAGTGGAGGAGGGGGCAGAGAGGAAGGCAGAGAGGCTGCTCTGGCAAAGATGTGGAGTAAGAAGAATACTCATCCATTGCTAGTAGGACTGTAAATACATAGTCACTACGGAAGCCCGTGTGGTGGTTCCTTAGGAAGATGGGAATTGATCTACTTCAATATCCAACTAGAGCACACTTGGGTATATACCCCAAGGATGTGTCATACTACCAGAGACACTTGCTCAAAGATGATCTTTGCTGTTGTAGTCATAATAACGAGAAACCAGAAACAACTTAGATGTCCTTCAATGGATGAATGGATAAAGAAAATATGGTACAGCTGGGCAGTGGTGGCACAGACCTTTAATCCCAGCACTTAGGAGGCAGAGGCAGATGGATCTCTGTGAGTCTGAGCTAGCCTGATCTACAGAGTGAGTTCCAGGATAGCCAGGGCTGCACAGAGAAACCCTATCTTGAAAAACAAATGAAAGGAAGGAAGGAAGGAAGGAGAAAAGGAAGGAAGGAAGAGAAAATGTAGTATATTTACACAATGGAATACTACTCAGGCATTAAAAAAATGACATCATGAAATTCACAGGTAAATGGATGGAACTAAAAAACAAAACAAAACCAAACATCCCAACTGAGGTAATCCAGACCCATAAAGACAAATATGGCAAATATGGTATGAATTCACTTATATGTGGATGTTAGCTGCTGTGTTAGTGATAGCCAACTTACCAATCCATAGAACCACAGAGGTTAGCTATAGAATAAGGTATTGGGAGAAGGGTGACAGATAGACCTCTCTTGGAAAGGGAGATAGATGGATGGTGGGGGACTAGAACAGGAAGATCAAGTGGAGAAGAGTGGAGGGGGGTGAGGAGAGAATGCAGGGAGAGACCGCTAAAATTAAGGGCCATCTGAGGAGTAGTATGGAAAGCTAATGCAGTAGAAGCTTCATAAAATATATACAGCCGGGCGGTGGTGGCGCACGCCTTTAATCCCAGCACTCGGGAGGCAGAGCCAGGTGGATCTCTGTGAGTTCGAGGCCAGCATGGGCTACCAAGTGAGTTCTAGGAAAGGCTCAAAGCTACACAGAGAAACCCTGTCTCAAAAAAAACCAATATATATATATATATATATATATATATATATATATATATATATACACAAATATGAAGGTGATCTAAATGAAATCACCAAGTAACGATGACGCTTCCGGTACTAGGATTTGGTTACATCTAATTGAGTTATTGGTCAAAGGGGGTCCCTTGGGAACCACCAAACAACTTAGGCTGTTGTCAAGACTCTAGGTTGCTCTCCACAAACTGTCATCAAGGCCCTATTGCTGAAGACACCACGTCCACACCCACTGAACATGGCGAAGTCGAGTTGGTGCCTACATAGAGCCTTTACTGCCACGTGCTCGTGTCTTTAGTACAGGAAGATACTCTGTATGCTACCAAAGGGGAAAGGTAAAACACCATCCCCACCACAAAGCCTTGGATCTACAATGGTGTCCTGCTTGCAAGATTTGCTAGTGCAATGGAGGCACAAAGCTTGCGGGAGTCACCAACCAATGTCTGATTTGCCTGAAGCCCCACTCCATAAGATGGAAGCCATACCTGACACTGCTTGGGTGACCAAGAACATGAGACCAGCCAGTGATGTGGGGTAAAACCAAACACTACTGTTCTAAATAAAATAAAATAATAAATAAAGACATAGAAATAAAGTGACTCCTAATGACATTCTGCTACACTCAAAGATCAGTGTCTTACTTAGCCATCATCAGAGACCATTTCTCCTCCATCAGATGGGAACAAATATAGAGACCCACAGCCAGACATTATCCAGAGAAGGAGAGACCTTGGAACATGCAGCCCTAAACAGGTTGTCTCCATCATATCCCTCCCCTCAGGGCTTGGGAAACCCTGCAGAAGGGGGGGGGGGGCAGAAAGATATATGCATACATGCTCTCTCTCTCTCTCTCTCTCTCTCTCTCTCTCTCTCTCTCTCTCTCTGTCTGTCTCTCTGTCTCTCTCACACACACACACACACACGTATATATTGTATATATTATGGCTTCCAGTTTTGTGTTTTCATCGGATCCTTGAGTGTGCACATGAGTGGGTCTCTGAGTTTATATGTCTCTTGTCTCTTGTTCCTTTTCCTTCTGTTTGTTCTGTTCTAGTCCAATATATTAGTTTTATCTTTCATGATATATTAACTGTTATAATAATCCTTTAGAAGTCTGTTTACTTTCTAATGAGAGACAGAAAGGGAGGTGGGTTTAAATGGGAGGGGAGGTGGGGAGGAACTGGGAGGAGTAGAGGAAGGGGAAACTATAATCAGGATATACTATGTGAGCTAATTTCAATAAAAGAGAAAAAATTTCCCCCATCAATTTCACAAATAAAGGTGATTATTATGAGTATATATTTTTATTTTTTATTCTTCTTTATTTATCATCCCTTATCAGTATATCAACAGCTTCCTCATTCTTTTATAGCTACCCAGTACTTTGCCAGGTGGAGCTACATAGTTTATATAGCTGTTCTATATAGTTGGACACGTGAGCTGTTTCCCAGACATACTATCACAAATAATGCTGTGAGCAATCCACTCTGTATGAGTGTCATTGCACACATGTACAGATAAAGTGTAGGGGTGGTTGTCTGCTTTACCCTGAAGCACCGCCCCTAGTAGGCATCAGGTAACTGGTAGGTACGTGCCCCCCTGGGGGGCCGTGACTGAGGGGGGTACCCCTTAAGACCTGGAATGTGTATGTGCTCAGTCTTGGCTACCTTGTGGTCTTAGATGCTGGATGCTGTTGCTGTGGAAAAGCAGAGGTCTCCAGAGAACCATGCTGGACCGTGCCCCACCCCTCCTGGATCCTACGACCAACTCCCTAATGTTTATTGTGAGTTAACCCAGAATAAATCCCTTTTGACTATCAGGCAGACTCCGTGGAATTACCACTTGAATAAAGCTGCCGTTTATATTCCCAGAACTAGGGTGGAATTGTCTGCCATGCAAGTACTAAGCAAGCTCAGCCCTGCTTTGCCTCCAGGAACAGACAAGCTCAGATGTGTTCAGGGTAGTGTGGCTGCAGACTTGGACTGCTCTGAGTCTGCAAAGAAACAACCTGATGCAATCATACAAACATATTTTTAGAAAACTATGTTGCCCTGTGTAGGGATTACATTACTTTTGTCCCCTCTATCTCCCTACCAGCCGTTAAGTGAGAAAACATGAAATTAATCACTACTTCAGAGATGTCTGGTAAGTATACGATTCTCCAGGCTTTCTTCAAAAATGTCATTCATCATAAATTTACCTGGAGCAGAGGCATAGTGGAGAACCAAATATACTTCTCTCTAACTTTTATAAAAGAGTCATATGCTATACAGTGCGTGTTCATATGGGGGGGGGGGATCAAATGGGGGCGGCACAAATGGCTTCCTGATTACTTGTGGCTGGCTTCTGTGTACACAGAGGAAAGTGGCTCAATACTTGGTATGTAATCTTCCAGGCCTCAGTGTTGCTGGCAGCTGGCCTGCCTGCCACTCACATCTGGCCAGTCCACTCACAGCCAGGCCCTGATGTTTTCCTCTTAGGCATAAAAAAAAAAAATTACAGAGAACATCAATCAGATGAGGACACTCTGGACAAACACAAGAACGTTCTACTGCTGTGTGAACTCTGCTAAAAACACGGTCTAGCCACAAAGTGGCCAGACGTGCAGCTACACCACGCTGACCACATACTGCATCCACAGCAGCATCACTTGTATCCATAGCCTTCCCTTGCTTCCAGGTGAGATGTCCTCAGATGCCTAATCACGGAAGTGATTTGTTTCCTGAGGATGCCTCACCTGGAGCAAGGCACGGCTTCATTTACACCATCGCCAGTTACCTCACTCAAAGCTGAACTCGGTAACTCCCTCCTAACCCTTCCCCTCCCTTCCACAGACTTCTAGTGCTAGGAAACAAACCCTGGGATCAGTGACGCCTGTGTAGAATTTCTATATCAAAATACATTCAAAAGGGCAAATCACGAGAAATTTCCCTATGTGCCTCCCAAATAAAGGTGATGACTTTATTCATTTCTTGTGCATGTGTAGTGTTTTGTAAGTAGGCGTGAACACAAATGCTCTTTTGGCAAGCGCTCGGCCACCGAGTCACACTCACAGCCCTTAGCACTCTCTTATTGAATGGCCAGTTCCCTCAGAGTGTACTCACTCATTGCAAAAAGCTAAGCTTTAGTGTGCTCTAGTGGGCACTGGCTGGAGGACACTGTACCCCTGAGAGAGCTTCCTAAGCACCCAGTGACTGTGTCAGTGACCCCAATTTCCTGGAGTATTAGTTCTGGTTGGAACTGGGTATTGAATTCAATCAATTATCCTTATACCTCAGGGACGAGGAGTCAGTCATCCGTATCATACCCAGGACTGTGTCCTGAGGTGGCCATCAGGGGTCTTTTGATGACTCACATTGCAAATTCTCTGCTTATTCCACATTGTTTCTGAACTATTTTCAAGTCTTTTTCCTACCTGGTGACATAGACAATTTGCCTGGAGTTTTTTTTTTTTTTTTTTTTTTTTTTTTTTTTTTTTTTTAAACCACAAAGCACTTTACTCTCCTAGGGAAGTTATTGTACAGGATGATACCTATCAAAGAAGCTTCCATTCTGACAAAAGATGAGAATGTGCTGGACTGTATTTCTTTGTAAAACAGCAAGGAAACCAAGATGAATGACAGCTTTGGATTTAGTTCTGCATTCCTTCTGAGACATTATATGACATGCAAATTGTGAAAGTGCAAGTCTATACAGACTTTAGGGAAAGAACCGATCTTAGCAACTTTTAGTCACTTCCCGTTCTGGTAACAAAGACATCAATATGCCCGGGGTGACCATCTCAATGGTTCTGTTTAATGGTAAGTAAGATAAGGTTGACTTAGTATTTCATGGTAACATAAATGGAACATTATCTGCTTGATGGAGACAACTGATTCCCACAACCCACTGGGAAGGTGAACTTGGGTGGAAGTCTAAAGAAAGTCAAGGCTGTAAAAGGGTCAGAGCACCTCATAGGGGAAGCCAGCTTTGTTTGAAGTTCAGTGTTACTGGAGCGTCTCTGATATGTTCTGATGGTCATAACAGAGGTAAGCTCAAAGAAAAGGACAGCACCTCTTTCTCTACCTCATCATTCCTGAGGGGAGACATCCTCAGGGGCCTGGGGGAGTGCTCCAGTCTTACCCTGGTTATCTAAGAAGACACATTTGAGCTGAGATTTAGACCAAGCCTCCCGCCACTTGGCCATGCTGGGGAAGGAAAAAAGACACACATGTGTTTGTGTGCCCCTCGGGAGCTGTAACAAATGGAGGTGAGTGAATGAAAAGAAGGACATGATGTCCCCAAGGCACTGATGAGGAGAAGGATTTTATTGTAGATATGACGGAGAGTACAGCCAGAGGCATCTGGAAGAGTCCAGACTGAACCAGGCCCTAAGAGGAGAGAGATGCGGGGTCGGAGGGGGAGGGGGTGGGGAGTGGGGCTGAGAGGGCAAAGGGGCCAAGAATGAGCCAAGAGAGGAGCTGTCTAGCTGAAATGTCAGGTTTATACAGGAATGAAAGGCTGGAGGAAGGAGAGTGAAGACCCTGGGATGGATGAGTTTAGAGTAGGGGGTAAGGGGAGACATGCTAGAAGGAGACGACATTTGTACTGAGTGAGCCTAGAGGCCAAGTGTGTGCTTTGGTATGCTGACAGACACCACAGTCAGCCTTTTGTCTCAGGTTTCTTTGACAGTGTGGTTCTCAGTTTTGGTGTAAAGTACTCTTGTCTACCAGTGTCATGCTTTCTAGAAGTATTCTCAGCCAGGGCAGTCATCAGGGATGCCCAGGCAAAGAGGCTTTTAAAAAAAAATAAAATCTATCTCAAGCTTCTTCTGGGTTTGCCACATTTTCAGTGAAAGCTCTGGGTCTGTCTATGTTCAGAGTGGCATATTGTGAAGTGGCCAGCTGTGGGTCAAGAGAAGCCAGGCCCAGCCTCATACATACCCCAAGTGAGCTCTGGGATTTCACCAATGCTCAAGAAAGACAAGGCTTCCTCTAAAGAAAAGCTGCAGAGCGACCCTACAAGTCAAAGATTGCCCAGTGTAATGATAAGGGAACTGAAGACAGCAGCCATGGAATAATGTGCCCAGACACTCCTTTCCTAGACATGTCCCAACCAGCTCAAGCTGACTGCCTTGAAAAGAATTCTGTAGATAGCTCTATTTTTGCTCCCACAGAAAGAGGTCATAGATCACAATTACTTCCCTGGTTTGGGACTTTTAACAAAGCTTATATAAATACCATCAGTGACTCTTTTGGGTCTCAGGGCCCCGGATTCCCACTTCCTATTTCTGTTTCTAAACTTCTCCTTAGTGGGCACACAGCACAATAATTCACGTCACCAGTCGGCGCTGTGTGTCCTGAACTCAGGGAAGTGGTATGGCAGTAGGTCCTATCTCAGTGGCTATAAAGGTTGTCCCTTGCCTGAGAAGCCACAGGGAAAATAGGGTGGCAAATTGCAACAATACATTCTGATAGGAAACGCTCAGACATCCAGGCTACGAGCACACCCTAAATTCTTTCAGCGTTAGCTTCCCACGTAATATTAATACATCCTCATTTCCTCAGGCAGTCAGGGACATCATTTGAGGCAGCTGAGGTAAAAGAAAAGGAATGAAAAATTTAAACAACCTGCTCCACAAGAGAAAAAATGTTAAATTGATTTAGAATCAATCTACTTCTTAAGTTCAAAGGTCTTTGGAGACCAAACAGAAGGAGTAAGTGTCCTATCCCATGCCTCTTCACAACTTTTTGTGTTTAATTTTCTTCCCTCTGTTTATATTATGTGACTTGTTTAGGGCCAGGGAGAGGATATGACTGAATTACTGTTGCCTTCAGTTTACTTAACTGAGGTCTTGGACTGGTTCTTTTCACCTTGTGGGGTTTTCCTAGCTCTTAGTTTCCAGAACTCAACAGACCTCAAGTAATAAAACTCAGGCTCCCAGATTTCCCACTTGTTCCCCTAGCTCCCGCCTTGTCCATTGCTTCCTTCCGACTAGACTCTTTCATCTTCTGCCTTCATGACTCCTCTCTGCCTGCCTCAGTTTCCCCCAGCTACTGGGTCTCTCCTGGACTCACACAATTCTAAGCCAATCTGGCCGCTCTTCCCTGTGTTTTGACCCTGTGCGTCTCCCACCCAGACAAGCCACCTTTTCCGATGTCTCCCCGAGGGCAGCTGTTGTTTGGGCTGGCTTGCTTATTGTGCATCCCGTGATCCCACAGAGCTCCCGCTCTCCTCCTCACAGTGCCATTAGACTCCTCTCCACCATCTCAAGCTCTCAGCCTCTCCTACCCCATGCCCTCTTTAAATGGAAGATTCTCTATTTCGTGAATAAGAGTGTAGTGGGAAGCCATTCCAGCTTTGATCTGGAAGTTCCAACCCCCATTGAGGCTTTGGCAACCGTCACGCCTACAAGGCGGGGCCAAGGGAGGCGCCTGGAGACCGAGATCTGGATGGACCAGCGCTGTCTCTCTGGTCTGGGACCCTGGATGGTGGAGGTGGGCCAAGCAGAGCTCCAGAGAACACCGCTGGACTGTGATACACCTTCCCCAGACCCCGCGACCTACCTATCCCTTAACTTGTAAGTTACGCCATTAAATAAATCTCTTTTTAACTACGTGGAGTGGCCTTAATAATTTCACCAATATAAGAGTCCCCCTGCCATTTCCCATAGTGCTCTAGTTCTCCGCAATTCCTCTTTTCTCTGTCATCACCCTCCTTTCTGCACTGTACCAGTCCCGCTCCTTGCCAAGTTTCCCCATTTTGTCCCCTTATGCTCCCACCTTTTCTATCCTTTTGTGTCCTTCATGCTGATCCTTAAACCCGCATGCATTTCTCCATCCTTAAAAAAAAGAAAAAAAGCCGGGCGGTGGTGGTGGCACACACCTTTAATCCCAGCACTCAGGAGGCAGAGGCAGGCAGATCTCTGTGAGTTCGAGGCCAGCCTGGGCTACCAAGTGATTTCCAGGAAAGGCTCCAAAACTACACAGAGAAACCCTGTCTCAAGAAACCAAAAAGAAAAAAAAAAAAAGTTCTAGATGGTTTTTTTTTTCCCCTGAAATTTCCTTCCCATTCTTCATTCCACTACCACCACCCCCCCCTCCAGAGGGTATAATTTGGGCTAACATACTCCTTTTCATCCCTGAAATCATCTGTTCTGATCTATCTACTTTTTAGTATATGCAGTTGGTAAATCAATCTGCCTGGCATGCTTTCGGAAAGGAGGCGCAGCATTAAAAATGTTGCTCTTTTCTCACTATTTTAGTGAAACTGGTTTTCTCAAGTCACCAATGGGGCAAAACGACCACAGTATCTCAACCCCCATAGCGCTGACCTTAGAAAGCCTGTTGAGGCTTGAGACTCTCACAGTGATTCACCTTGTGGTCGGGTCCCTGATGAATCAGCAGCCTTGGGACATTATCCAGGGCTCTGCTCAGAGCCAGCACCATTACCAGTAATTATAGCCACTGTCGCTGCCAACTGTTCCTGAAGTGGTGTATTGTAATACACGTAACAAGTGAGCAGAAAAACTTGGCCGTGCACTGGGTCCTGGGAAAAGCTAATCTTCAAGGGGAAGTAGATCTGGTGCTGGAATGAGGCCAAGAAAAAAGGGCAGAAAAAGGGAGTGACTATGAAATGCAAAGCCAATCACTTTACCAGGCTCGTAAAACTCTTCTAGCATCTTGCTGGGGGGGGGGGGGGGTTAGGATTAATCCTAGCTCTGTGTTAGCTGCTTGTTTGGTGCCACACTCTCGAATGGGCTACTGGTTCAGACACAGGTTCCATGTTCATTTTTCATACATGCTGAATCTCTCTCTCTCTCTCTCTCTCTCTCTCTCTCTCTCTCTCTCTCTCTCTCTCCATCTATCCATTCATCCATTTTTAGTAAGAGCAGTAACAGAGGTAAGCCTGCTGGAGAAATATCTAGGGATAGGGTCTGGGAAGGCTTCCCAGGTGTCACAGTTGAGCTGGGTATTGAGAGAGGCAGAGGAGTTTATTACAGGAAGAAAGAGAAAAGGTTTCCTACTGCAGGGAAGACGTGCAGAGACATGGCATTTGAAGGGTCTGTTGCTGCTGTAATAAGGCCAAACTGGAAATGGCAGAGAGAAAGACACTGTGGTCAGACCTCAGGTGACTTCTGACAGAGGTCTCTCTAATGGGGACTTTGACAACATAGGAGGCCAGGTCTTAGTTAGTTTAGAGTGTTCAGGTGGTGGGGTCATCAAAAAAAGAAAAAAGTGAGAGAGACAATATAAACTGTCCATAGGCTATGGAAGACATGGTAGGGTTTCCCAAACAAACACCACCAACAAAACAACTACCAATAGATCTGTCGTATGACACAGCCATGCCACGGCTGGGTATTTACCTTGGCTTGCAAGCCAACAGATCACAGAGACACTTGCACATCAAAGTTCATGGCATCACTATTCACAACAGCTACATTATGGAGTCAACCTAGGTGTCCAACAAGAGAGCAATGGGAAAGGAAAAGGTGGTATAGATACACAATAGTAATTTTTTTTTTAATCTACAAAGAAGGTCAAAGTCATGTAATTTGCAGGAAAACACATGCAACTGGAGATAATGATATTAACTGAATTAAGCCAATCACAGAAAGACAAGTATGTTGTTTTTCTCTCATTTATGAGTCCTGGATTTTATATAGGTACAAAAAAAAATCACGCGTTGTATGACATAGATAGAAGCAAAACTATCTAGGGATGCAGACATAGGATTTGGAGGGGTAAGGGCTGGGAATGAGGAGATGGACTCAACATATAACATATACCTATGCAGAGGCTTGGAAAACATGCCTATACATGTTCCTCATCAATCAAGATAGAGTAAGGGACCAGAGCAGAGGGAAGGCTCTCCCTAGGAAGGGGAAATAGAATAGTTATGAATGGATTTGGGGAGTTTTGGAACAGGAGGATTAAAGAGGGATGGGGAAGCAAGAGAGGGATAAGCAAGGGACTACAGGGAAGGACAGCTCAAACTAAGGCCATTTGAAAACCTAATCCAGTAGAAGCTTCTTAAAAAAATAAACCTATATGAGGGCTGGAGAGATGGCTCAGAGGTTAAGAGCACTGGCTGCTCTTCTAGAGGTCCTGAGTTCAATTCCCAGCAACCACAAGGTGGCTCACAACCATCCATAATGAGATCTGGTGCCCTCTTCTGGCCTGCAGACAGAACACTATGTACATAATAAACCAACAAATCTTTAAAAAAATATACATATATGAAAGAAATCTAATTTGGAGTCACCAAATAATGGGGAAGACAAAGACCCAACTAGACACGAATCTTCCAGTGCTGGGGATGGGCTATATCTAATGGGCATGTTAGCCAAAGAGGTCTCCTGGAAACCCCCAAAGAACCCGGGCTATTTCCAAAGCGTTGGTAGCTCTCCACCACTGAAGATAAGGTCCTATCACTGAAGAAACCACTGAACTACCTGAAGAAGTCGAGCTGGTGCCCATCTAGAGCCTTCACCTCCATTGACTAATGTTCTTGGCATTCGAAGGTACTCTGTATGCTACCAGAGGAGATAAGGAAACATTAACCCTGTGATCGACAACGGTGACCTGCCTGAGAGATATGCTGGCACAATAATGGCATAAAACTTGTGGTAGTGCCGGGCAGTGGTGGCGCACGCAGAGCCAGGCGGATCTCTGTGAGTTCGAGGCCAGCCTGGTCTCCAAAGCGAGTTCCAGGAAAGGTGCAAAGCTACACAGGGAAACCTTGTCTCAAAAAACAAAAAAACAACAAAAACAAAAAAGAAAAGAAACAAAACTTGTGGTAGTAACCAACTACTATCTGATTGGAGTTAAGGCCCACTCCCTAAGATGGAACTCATGCCTAAGATTGTCCAGGTAGCCAAGAACCTGAGACAAGACAGGGCAGGAACCTAGGGTGAAACCAAGATACTGTTCTGCTAAAGGAATGTAGCAATAAAATGCATCCTAATGACATTCTGCTAGACTCATAGATTGTGGAGGGGTCCCCAAATAGCTTGACCACACAGCAGCCATGACAGGCTTAGGGGCCTAGACACAGCTTCTGTGATAGGCTTACTGGCAGGCAACATCCAGATCCAGGAAAAGCCTTAAGCTGATACCACCCAGGGATCCACCCAGGGGCAAGGAAGTACCTAACATCCCAACATTCCAACCATTAGATAAGGTGGTCAGATGTCCTTGAGTCTAGCACACACCTATTTTTTGTTTTACAGATACCCCTAGACAATTGTCAGCCAATCAGGGTCCTGGACTTTGGAAATCCCCTCACCCCAACCTCTGCTATGATTAAAAACTCTGCCCCACCTGAGCTCAGGGCTCTCTGCTCTCACCGCTGTGTCGGACAGACAGAGGGACCAAGCTCTGGAGCTTGAAATAAAGGCTCTAAAGGCTCTTTGCTTTTCTATGCAGGATTCAGTCTTCGTGGTGGTCTTTTGGGGGTCCCTGTGATCTGGGCATAACAAGGTCAGTGTCCCGCTCAGTCATCATCACAGTAACTTCTTCCTGCAGTCGATGGCCACAAATACTGAAACCCACAACTGGACAGTGTGCAGGGAGTGAGAGACCTTTGGAGCACTCAGTTCTAAACGGGATGTCTCCATCAAATCCCTCCCCTCAGGGCTCAGGGAACCCTGCTGAAGAGGAGGCAGAAAGACTATGAACCAGAGGGGATGGAGGACACTAAGGCCTTCTAGACACAGCAGGACCAACACACACAGGAACTCACAGAGACTGAGGTAGCATGCACTGGATCTGCACAAGTCTGTACCAGATGGGGTCCCAGTGCTGAAAAGAGAAGTGGACACAAGCCCCCATCTCTAGCCCAGAAGCTATCTCCAACTGATAAATGCTGGCCAAGGAAAAATTAGTTTTTTTTTCCCAGTGGAATCTCACCGGGTACACAAACCACACTTAAAGGCAGGCCCCATGCCCAACAGTGGATGGCCAACACAAAAGGAACTCATTGATACTTTTGGAGGTTTTTGTTTTTGTTTTTTGTCTCATAATGCTTTGTCTGGGCATTTTTTACTTTTACCTCACAAATCTTTTGCTTATATATTTTGGTTCCTGATTTTAATGTGTTTTCTGTGTGTACAAATGTATGTGTTTCTTATGCTTCTTTGGCTCTTTTTTCTGTTTGTTTTGACCTCTTTTAGTTTGTTTGTTCTTATTTTACCTTATCTTATTCATCATTATTGTTATTATTATTATTTTAGATGCCTGTTTGTATTCTGATGAGAGAGAAAAAGAAAGGGTGTGTATTTAGATGGGTGGGAAGCAGGGAGGATCTGGGAGGAGTTGGGGAAGGGAAACGGTAATCAGAATGCATTGTATGAAAAAACATGTTTTCAATTAAAAATACCAAAAAAAATATCAATCTTCCTCTAAGAAATGCAAACTTGTTCAAATTTTACCTGAAGGCAGGGATAGATCTGGAGTCTTAGAAACAGTGTTTTGTCAAGTAGCAAAGACCAGAGAAGATGGGACCAAGTTGAAACAAGGCTTTGTTGCCATAGGTACATCTGAGCTCCAGGCAAAAGATTTCCAAGGCCAGACCCTAGGTGTGGCAATGTACATGTGGAAATGCCCACTACATACTCCTCTCAGCCCATCTAGTGGTGGTCCCTAGACTCATTGGGTTTATTTCTAAAGGTTTTCTGAACGTTTATCAGAAGAAAACTCTATTTGCAATGTATTCACTAAACACATTTCTTGGTACTTGTGAATAAGAATGTGGCTATAGCTAACAATATAAGGAAATCAGCCATCGAGAGATGTATCACACCTTTGAAGGAAAATCCCTCCTAACACAGCACCAAGATGCACGTAAGCCAGAGGCTTGAGACGGGACCTTTGAACAGGAACTCAAGTGACAAGGGAAGAAACCTAACAAAGGCAATGACAGAGCAGGGCCTGTCTGCTTCCTGAATGAAGGGCTGAGTGACTGAGTCAGAGTCCTGGGCACAGGCTGCAGGGATTAGATAATACCTTAAGGCCACTGTTTTCTGAAGTATGGCAGGGTGACCTCAATCACTTCACAGTATACACAGAATACATTTGAACAGTTACATACTTCAGAAGGTATTAGTTAGAAATACAACTAGCATTTATACTTCTCATTTCACAGATGTTATCACAGCCTAAATGACAATCAAAAAGGAAGCCACGGTGATTTGAGTTTCTTAAAGACAGCCAGGATAAACAGCAGGGTAGATGGTATGCAGCTAGGAGGAGAGGATCTGTGTGAACAGCTAAAACTTGAGATTTTGCCATCCAGGGCACACCTATATTATCAGTAAGGAAGAGGCAGGGACAGATCTGGAGTCTAGAAACCTTGCCTTGTCAAGTAGCAAAGACCAGAGGAGAGATGGGACCAAGTTGAAACAAGGCTTTGTTGCCATAGCCACATGAGGATCCAGGCAAAAGATTTCCAAGGCCAGACCCTAGGAGTGGCAATGTACACGTGGAAATGCCCACGATACAGTCCTGTCAGCCCATCTAGCAGTGGTCTTTTCTTACCCATGGGGGTCTGTTTTCAGACTCTTAGTGTATAACTGAAATTGGATGGTACCAAATCCTATATGCAGAACCTCTTTATTATGATAAATTTAACTATGATAAAGTTTACTTTATAAGTTATGTCCAGTAAGAGATTAATACAAGATCATAGAGTTATCATAATGTACTAAAATATAATTTCTGAGTGTGGTATCCCATATCAAAATGTCTTATTGTACATCCTTGCCGTTCTTCTTGTGAGCACGTGGGATGACTCAACGTTTACATCATGAGATGAACTGAGGTGTGTGACAGGCAATGTGTCGCAGCATTGGAATACAATAACCGAAGCACTGGGATAATCCAACAACCCACTTTATAATCCAGATTACTGGAGGTGCTGCTAATAGACACAGTATCCACAGAGTAGCCAAAGTGGTGATTCAGTTCCCAGGTGGAATGGACTATGACGGCACCAGATTTTATCGCTGATCTAAGCACCATGCGATTGAAAACTTAAGAATACTTCCTTCCAGAGATTTCCATTTAATATTTCAGGACTGTAGCTGATCACAGGTAACAAACATTAGAAAATGAGACCGTGATGAAGGAGACGATTGCACTTGAAATCTGCTAATAAGTGTTCCTGTCATATAGAAATGAAGGCAGACATGAAGGGAGGGAGGGGAGAAAATGGTTACTATGAAAGATGATGGAGCCGGGCGGTGGTGGCGTACGCCTTTAATCCCAGCACTCAGGAGGCAGAGCCAGGCGGATCTCTGTGAGTTCGAGGCCAGCCTGGACTGTAGAGTGAGTTCCAGGAAAGGCTCAAAGCTACACAGAGAAAACCTGTCTTGAAAAACCAAAAAAAAAAAAAAAAAAAAAAAAAGAAAGAAAGAAAGAAAGAAAGAAAGAAAGAAAAAAAGAAAGAAAGAAAGAAAGATGATGGAGACGTTCATTGGCTTGGCTGTGGTACGTATTTCACAGTGCATACAAATGTGAAATGTTTTATACCCTGAAGATATAAAATTTTTGATTGTTAACAATGTATAAATCTAGTTGAAAAACTATATTTCATTTCTGTGGCTCACCAAAAATATTAAGAAAGGTCTTTTGAGAATCACTATGCAAAACAATAGTTGTAGTTATTAAATGGATAACTTGAAACTAAATAAAACCCAAAGTTTATACCAACATCAATCTTCCAGGCCTTGGGCTGGCAACTCATTGGCTGGATTCAATAGCAGATGTGTTCTTCTTGGCCTGCTTACTTTTTATATTAAACATTAGTTAATATTTAAAAACTGGGAGATCTGGCACACATAATCTGGACTGCAGTTTGTTTGGACAAAAAGGAAAAGATGGAGCAATAACAGGTCCACATGCCCACACAGCTCTGAGAGGTTCAGTCCCTGCCTGCCCCAAGCCCCACAACCCAGTCCCTCATCTGTAAGACCCCACAGGTTGTCCAAATCCTGAAATATTATCTATCTATCTATCTATCTATCTATCTATCTATCTATCTATCTATCTATCTATCTTTTTTTTACTATATACATAAACTTACAGTGAAGTTTAATTTCAATTTCTAAAGTAGGTACAGTGAGATAAAAAGATGTATGAATGCTGTCTGTCTTTGTCTCTGACTCTCTGTCTGTCTGTCTGTCTCTCTGTCTGTCTCTGCCTCTCTCTGTCTCTGTTTTTCTGTGTGTGTGTGTGTGTGTGTGTGTGTGTGTGTTTGTGTTTGTGTATGTGTTGTGTGCATAGGTGTATCTTAATACCATATTGTACCATAGAGTATTTTCAGACCACAGTTGACCATAAGTAACTAAAATCCCAGGAGGTGAAACTGTGGATAAGATCCAGCGACCTCTGTGATTCCTTCATCCCTCCAAACACTGTATAGCACCCATTGGTCAAGATCAATTGGAGTGCTTGGAATCAGACCTCAAGCTTGTCCCGGAAGTGCGGGCACTCGCTCCTCCACAGGAAAGCACAGCTGCCACTCTGCAGCGTTGGCTTAGGAAGAGGGTCATTTCTCAAGAGCACCAGGTGGTGGTAGAGTCAATGGTTAACTCAAGACATTGACTCACACAAGACATAGCCAAGCAAAGGTGTTTACCGAAGTTACTGGAAGGCAGTGCTGGAAGGTGACAAATTTCTGGACATTTAAGTGAATGAAACAAAAGGTAAAAACATGAGTAAAAAAAAAAAAAATGAAGAGTAAGCAGCATCATTTCAAGGCTTTCTGCAGTCACTTTTTAGGAACAGTGAAAATATTTACATGAATGACTAATAATCATGTACCTGTCCAGCCCTTTCCCCAAATTAGTATTAAACAGGAAGACGCTGGGCTTAGCTAGGAATTCTTTTGATTTTCTTTTCTTTCCTAGCAACATTCCTACCTTAAAACATTACAAGATCATAGCGCAGGCCTAGCGGTACTAGTGGTAGAGGGCAAGGGTGCGGATTCAATCTAGCACTTAAATAAATAATAAATAAAAAATAAAAGGAAAAGAAAAGATTACATGATATGTAGTACTTTAGAAATCAAATGATTTTTTTTTTTTATTCTAACATACATCTGGTTAGGCTGAGAAGATCCAAAGTTGTTCCAGAGAGTAGACTTTAATAAGTGTTCAAAACAAGGGTTTTGGTTGGCACTCATTAAATATTCCAACTTAGCCCTGATCCCATTAACAGCAAGGTGATTTCTGACCAGGAAATTTTTTTCTTAACTGTGGTTAAAGATTGCATGCTAGGAAACTAGGTCAGGCTGTGTTCCTTTAATTCGTCCTTTGCTCTTCTAAGAAATGTGCTATAAGGGACATTTTGCTTAGTCTCCATAAGGGTCATTAGGACTTGGGCATCTTCCTACTGTAAAATGAGTTGAATAGGAGAATTGATTTTCTTTATTATTATAAAACTAATACAAAGCTCACCCAAAGCATGCAGAAAGAATTTTAGTGGGGGAGAGATATTCTATTAAATAAATGTAGTTTATATAATAATATACATGTGTGGCCTACATAGTGATTAAGACAGTATACACAGACAAGACTCAAGCTATACAGGTAAATATACATTAGAGTTAGCTCTGTGAAATAGCTAGGAAAAACAAGTTTCTTTTTGTTTTTGTTTTTGTACGTTCTACATATTATGAGTCTAAGTATTTTAAAAAAGCTTTTTTTTTTTTTTTTTTTTTTTTTGAGACAGGGTTTCTCTGTGTAGTTTTGCGCCTTTCCTGGAACTCGCTTATGGAGACTAGGCTGGCCTCGAACTCACAGAGATCCGCCTAGCTCTGCCTCCTCACTACTGGGATTAAAGGCGTGCGCCACCATCGCACTGGCTTGAGTCTAAGTATTTTAGTTATAAGGACAACTAAATATGATCAAGGTTTATCTATTAGAACATAAGCTCAGCTACTCATGCACTGATATAACTAATTCTGTGCAATATGGACCACATACTAGGTGCTATGCTGCTTCATGGATGCAAAGTCATAAGAAAGCAAAAGAATCAAAGAAACATGGGTGGCAGGTATTGGTGTTAAATGCTGTGGATGTCTGTCATGGTTTGAATGAGAATGACCCCCATAACACAAATGCCACACATTCTCTACCATCTGTGCATACTAGCCTCAAGTTTTTTTCTGCCTATCTATCTATCTATCTATCTATCTATCTATCTATCTATCTATCTACCTACCTACCTACCTACCTACCTATCATCTATCTAACAGAAGGTGTGTGGAAATGTTCTTTCTGAGGTAGTGAAGGAATCCAGAACCTATCTATCTATCTATCTATCTATCTATCTATCTATCTATCTATCTGTCTGTCTGTCTACCTACCTACCTACCTACCTACCTATCATCTATCTAACAGAAGGTGTGTGGAAATGTTCTTTCTGAGGTAGTGAAGGAATCCAGAACCTATCTATCTATCTATCTATCTATCTATCTATCTATCTATCTGTCTGTCTGTCTGTCTGTCTGTCTGTCTGTCTGTCTGTCTACCTACCTACCTACCTATCATCTATCTAACAGAAGGTGTGTGGAAATGTTCTTTCTGAGGTAGTGAAGGAATCCAGAACCTATCTATCTATCTATCTATCTATCTATCTATCTATCTATCTATCTATCTATCTATCTATCCTTATGAGGTAGTGAAGGAATCCAGAACCTATCATCAGAATGAGAAGCCACTGCATGGCACTCCTTAGCTTCTTATTAAGATCTTCTGATGACCTTAAGTTGAATAATTCCACAAATTATCATTAACACAAACCTCCTTTTCATACCATGCACTTGGAATTCTGGGTGAGACTTAACTACAGGACCACTCCATCATCTGTTCTTTCTTAATCGAAAAGGTGATTTATTTAGGGCCAGTGATGCATGGAAACACAAAATGGAATAATTGTGAGGAAATTCCCTAATATTTATCCCAAAAAGCTATCATAATTAAAAAATGCAACATGTCTCTGAGAAAATATTTGGTTAATAATGAGTTCAAGAAAGAAAATTACTCGCTACCCAAAGACAAGTAAGCCAGGGCACTATAAAATATAGTATAATGGAATTCAACAAATGACCTACATTAAGAATCCTGCAAACCACTTGCATGAAAGGTCCAAGGAAAGTATTGTTTCAGCATTAAAACTGTCTTCTGTGTTAAGGAATGACAGGAAAAATAATTACACATGCGGGATTGCTAAATTATTCTACAAGAGTTCTTGGTACACACAGTTCCATTCTGAAAGAAACTCAACTTCCAAATATTATAAATAATACATTTTCTTAGAGAGAGCAATATATATATATAAATTTAATATCCCTCCCCACCCCCCAGTGAAGTTTACACAACCCATATTATGGCTGAAAATTTCAGTGCTGTTTCTTCCCTGCCTATAAAATCATGAAGTGGCCAAATCTTTACAGAGATGGATCCATTCTCAATATTCTGCTCCTAGGAAGTCGAAGTTATTATGGAACTTCAGAAGTTTACATTTCTTCTATTGACCCATTTTAAAATAACTGCATGTGATGTATATGCTCCTTCCCCATAGTCCTACTTCAAAACTTCCATGAAATCCTAGGGGTTGTATGCACGGTGAAGGGATATATTACATAAATACAGAACAAACTATGTTTATTGCCCATGTTAATGTAGATTTGTTCCTAAGAGAAAGGGGGGTTATTAGCAAATTCATTCATTAAAATCCTATTATTTTCACATTAAGCTATAATTTATTAAAATGAAGCAATTCTCCTGATGAGAATTACCACCCTGGGCAATAATCATCTAGAAAGCGTGGTCTTGCTTGGGATTTCATTTGGCTTTGTGAGTCTTCGTGTTACCAGAAGGTCAATGAGGAAGTTCTCTCTATTTACTCACCAAACACCTATCTAGATGATGCCTGGGGACTAGTCTGAAAAAGGAAGGTGTGTGGGTTTCAGAGTAAAAATTAGTAAAGTTCTCTGTAAGTATTTATTCTCTAGAAGTCTTTTTGTTCTATCGCACATGCAAAAATAAATCAATTTTTAAAAAGAATGATTTCTGATTTTCTTTTAAACCTCCTATTTTATATTCTACAAACATATCATTAGTAATACACTGCTGAAGAATTCCTACGCCACTATGGTCTGTCTCCAAACCAATAAAATCTCCTCTTTGGTGATAATGTGGATACAAAGCTCTGCCTGTACTTCCACATTCACTGTAGAACTGATTTGCTAACAGTCAAGATGTGGCATCGACCTAAGTGTCCAACAACAGGTGAATGGACAGATGTAAGGTTGCATAGGCACGGAAGACTATCACTCAGTCATAAAGTCAATGGAGGCCTGTGATCTGCAGCAAAGTGGATGCGCCTAGGGAGTTAAGCGAAGGAAGCCAGGCGAGGAAAGACAGCATCCACACTCACCTGTCCGGGCAGGTGTGCACAACAGGGACAGCTTAGTTAATGAGTACAAAATCAGTTAGATAAAAAGGAGTAAGTTCCAGAGTTCTATAGCACAGCGGGAATGACTATAATATATTATAATAACATATTCTGCATCTAAAAGCTGCTACAAGAGAGGATTAGCAAATGCCCCCTCCAAAAAGAAATGATAGGTGTCTGAGGTGATGGATATGCTAATTACCCTGGTTTGACCATCATAGACTGTACACATGTGTATAACTATCATACTCATAAATATATACAATTACTGTGAGTTTAAAAATAAGCAACCGTCCCCCAATGAATAAGAACACAAATGCCCTGGAAGGCATGTAACCCACTATCTACCCTGGAGATCTCATGCCATGTTTCTCATGCTGCTGAGTCGCAGCAGTCCCTTCAGAGGGCCCTAGAATCTTCAGTCCTCACACACTTAAGCACTTTAAAGAAGACCATCAATCCTGTCTCTTTACTGCACTTCAAGAGATTGGATGAGCTCCACCCCACTCCTTGATTCCCACCAGAAGGGCATTTCCAGTTTCAGATATTTGAGAGTTATTGACCTCTTCCCTCATTTGAAAATCAACTTGGCAGGAAGTCATGAGAGCAGAGCAGCATATTGTACCTACAACGACCTCATATATGTTGTATCAAAACGACCATTCAGAAGAAAACCGGTATGTATCCTTCTAGAAGTGAAAAACAAAAAAAAACAAAAAAAAAAACAACTATAATTAAGAAAAAGCTCTTATTCAAGACTAAAATCAATATTTGGAGATGACCGACCCACAGGCAACTGGAACGCTGGCGGCGGACACTGCCCCCCGCTCTGCTCACCTCTCTCGGGGAACAGCAAACCAATACTCTGGCTGCTTCCTTCTCTTGCCGTACTGCTGGACCATGGCGGTGGTGTGACTGGCAAAGGATTTTCTCATGGGCTTTCCCACTTTGATGCACAGAAACATGGGCGGGGTCTTGCTCTTTTCCTCTTTGGAGGGCAGTATATCTGCATCACACATGAAAAAGCATCCCTCAATCCTGACAATATTGGCAACAGTAAAACTTCTCCAGCCTACAAAGAGGGGTTGGCAATGGGTGGAAACCTGATTCAGCAACATCATATTAGACCTAATGAACCACCGGACTTCCTTTGGCATATAGAAGGACAACATGTTTGCATGCTTCAGGTTGGTGCATATCATAGGGCATGCTACATACTAAAAGTGGGCATAAAACCCACCACAGGAACAAATACTGTAGAACGATAACACTTCATAAGCACACGCGTTAGTGAACAGCAGTAAGACCTCATTCCACTACAACGCTATTTGGTTTAGAACTGAAATCTCTCAAAAGCATTTTTTGGCACGCCCCTTTAATTCCAGCACTCAGGAGGCAGAGGCAGGTTGATCTCTGTGAGTTCCAGGTTAGCCCTGGTCTCCACAGCAAGTTCTACCAGGGGTACACCGTGAGACACCTCCCCCGCCTCCCTCTCTCTCTCTGTCAAACGCAGTTTTAACTTCTTAGATTTAGGCACTCAATGTTAAAAAAAAATTATTATTTATTTATTTATTTTTGGTTTTTCAAGACAGGGTTTCTCTGTATAGCTTTGCGCCTTTCCTGGAACTCACTCTATAGTCCAGGCTGGCCTCGAACTCACAGAGATCCACCTGGCTCTGCCTCCCAAGTGCTGGGAGATTAAAGGCGTGCGCCACCACCGCCGCCCGGCCTATTTTTTTTAATTAAAAATATTTCTGAAATAGAAATCTGAGTCAAATACTTCTGAAATAGAAATCTGTATTTAGTTCAAGTTCTAAATAAATACTATGTTTTATAATTTTTTATCATTAATACTATCAGCAAAGGTATGTTCTATTATGAATACACTGCTCTCAAATAATTATTCTACTGTTACTATAGGTGCATATTTTACAAAAGCAATTATACAATAGAATACAAAGGCATTAAACAATCGCAAGAACAATAACCAAAAAAGTCCCAAAACAGAGCAGGAGGCTGGGGATGGCCCAGTGTATAAAGTATCTACAGCAAGATGAAGACTCAAGTTCAGATTCCCAGCACCAGCATAAAAGCCAGGAGAGCATGTTGGCCTGCCTGTGACCCCAGTACTAGGGAGGCATGGATGGGAGATCCTTGGGCAAGATGGTTAGCTAGACCACCTCCGGGCTCAGCAAGACACTCAGCCTCAGTAAGTAAAGTGAACCACGATGAAAGATAACATAGGGTTTCCATGTGCCTATGTGTATGCCAGACAGTCATACATGTATCCACAAACATGCGAACCTGCATACACACATTCACACATCCTACACACACACACACACACACCACAAAACCAACAGCAGCTTACCTTCGATGGGTACCTGAATTCTCTTTAACAGCCATAACTGAATCTCAGACTTATTATCCATTTGTGCACCTTGACGGCTCTTGTCCAGAGATGGTTCCAATGAATCCAGAGCCTCTTTGTTGTTAATTACATTGTCTTCTGCACTAGGGTCCAGTTTCAGGGGAAGGCTCTCTCTCTCTTTTACCCAGATGGTACCTGGCTCTTTGTTGCCCTCAGGTGGGGAGTCACCTGCCTGCGGAAGAGAGCTACTAAGTGTGATGTCTATTCCTCCTGGCTCAATACTTTTGCTGTCAGTGAGCTCTGACTTCTGTACATTTTCAGAAAACTGTGGCCCTTCTTTGTTTTTAGTTAGGTAAAACTCAATGAGTTTAACTTTATCTAGGTCTTCGTGGATGTTCAGCGTGCTCTCCCCCTGGTTTTCTGGGGATCCAGACCGTTTGTCTACTTCTGGCACTTCATCTTGCTTCTCACAGGTTTCTAAATCGAGGGCCCCCTTCAGTTCAGAATCACTCTCTATTCCTGTGAGGTTCAGGGATGACTGCACCTGTGTTTTCTTTGCAGACAGGATAGTTCGGGGCTCACCCTTCTTTGGGTCACAGGAAAGGCATTCCTTCGTGGCGTCTCCTTTGTCCATCCCACTCCCAGGTTGAGAAGAAAGTTCCTCCAAGTCAACAAAGTCATCATCTTCTCCCAAAAGGCAGTTTTCTTTGGCTGTAGATTCCAAGGCAGCATGGGTGTCAGAAGGTCCCTTGCTGAGTTGAGTCACGGAGGGAGACTCACTGGCTGTCCCCCTGGAAGGTTCCAGTTTCTTTAATTTCCACGACTCAGAGCTGTCTGAGGCCTTTACCCGTGTGCATTCTGTTGCCTCCTCAGGAGAGCCCATTGATTTGGGATCTAAAGCGAGGGCTCTCTCCCCACTCTGTTGTCGTTTTTCCTTGTTGATAGACTTGAACTTACTGAATGGATTGATATCTTTTTCTGAAGCCAGGTCTTCCCACTCTCCAGGCCTGTACAGAGGACAAAGATCCTGAGGTAGGTCACTGTGGGGGCAAAAATGGCGGGTGCATATGGAATGTTAAAAAATGAAACCAAAAACAAAGCGGAGGAAAAGAAAAAAACACACAAAACAAAACTCAAACCAAAAATTATACTACAACTTAAATTTATGCTAAAATGATTTCAAAAGATGAAAACGAAACCAAGAGATTGATTACAAAATAAAATATAAGTCAATTGAAAGGAATGGTAAATGGATGAGCCACGTGAGTGTGCCTCCTACCAGAAACACACGGATGCGTTCACAGCATGGAGATGTTACCCGCAAGACTTTTCAATATGAAATCAAGTTTTTGACATTTATGAAGGAAAGGACAAAGGAGAGGGAAGACTTTAGTATCAATGACTAACATTCCTTAAGAAGTCAAATGTTTCCTTTTGTATAAAATAGTAAAAGTCAACTGCAGAATTCTGAAAGGCTCCATGACATCTCAGCTCCCTTAACTGTTCTTACAAACTGACTTTGAACTATAATTTTTTTTTTGTTTCTTGCCTTAAAACCAGATGTTCCTAGTTAAAAAAGCCCTATTACTTGTAAAAGAGATAAAAAAGTTAACTTCCATTATTACTGGAAGTAACAGCGCCTTACAGTTTAAAGACCTACAGAAAAAGAAATTGAGAAGCTCTTATTTATTGCATAGGTTTCTAAAGCACTTTAAAATTTATAAACAATAATAATATAATGACTGGTTTATCAACCTAAACATATTGTCCTGAGATATAGTCAGTTTCTGGCCCTTAATAAGAGAGACGCTTAGAACCAGGCTTTGAATTATATAAAAAATTTGCTAAGAGAGTTTGTTCAAGTTCAAAATAAATGGCCAAGACACTAGTTAGGTTGGTAGTTTGTTACAGTTTTTGTTGTTGTTTTGTTTGTCTACTTTCTAACCCAGACTGGCTTTGAACTTACAGCCCTCCTTCCTGGACCTCCCAAGGGCTAGGATTACAGCAAGCGCCACTACACTTGACTAAGACTAAGGGGCTGGAACTATGTTGAGAGCCCCTCCATCTTCCCCTACAACATTAGTAGCACCTTTGCTGGGCTCACAGAGATGCAAAACTCCTTTCTAAAATGAATACTTTCATTTTAGAATTAAGTATGCTTTCTAAAAGGGCCAGATGTTTTTCAAGTAGTACTTTATCCACTCTAGCTTTAAAGTAAATGATCATGCCAATAAAGTAACTAAGTCCCAAGCAGTTTTGACTTTAAACAAAGACCTTCTCCCGGGAGTTATTTTACGGAAACCATTTGCATGGAAAGCCCAGGCTTTTTCCAATAGGAAATGAAAGCCTATATAAGTGTTAGGCTCTACTAAATGGCTTAAAAAGCTCTAACTCATTCTTCAATTTCGTAAGCATTCATTGAACCTCTAGGAGCCTATGCTAAATTATGGTTGTGACTGAGTGTTTGTTCTGGAGGAATGAGACTATACTAAGTGGGTTACCTAATACCAACATCCCAGAAAATACTGAAGATGCACTGATTTCAGGGTCAAATAACTTAGTGTGATAGATATTGGAACTCCAAATTTCATTTGGCAGATTAAAGACTGAGACGTCCTGCAGACTGAAGAACTCAGCTCTTCACATCCTTGATTAATAAGCAAAAGTTTCTTCCATAAACATCCAAGGTCCTTTATTTCTCCCCTCTCTTGGAGAATGGCCCACAAATACATTCAGCTGCACTCCAATTAGCCTCCCAGCTAACCTTGCCCACCTCTCCATTCTTGTTCCTCTCCTGAATCCAAGCTGACAGTTCCCCAAGGGAGACTAATTTAACCATCTGCTTTTTGTGCCTGCAGCTGCCGGGCACTGCTGGGGCAGAGTATCCAATGGTGTCAACTGGTTCAGCTGCTAATTAATGTTTTTCTAGACTAGTCAGGCAACTAATGGGGATCAATAATCCCCACAGTTGTTCCCTTCCTGTTTTCTGTGGCAGCTGGCCCCACTAAATATCCCCCACAAAAGACAAAAGCTGAATGTGAGGATGCTTTTAGTCAGTCAGTCACTCCCCACCCCCTTCTCTCTCATCTGTCTCTGTCTGTCTCTGTCTCTCTCTCCCCAGGTAGATTTCAGGTAAGCAATTTTTCCTTTACTGTTTGGATGTGCAAGTTTCCTTAATCACCTCCACTTCCCAATTTTCTATTTTTTTCAACTTCACAATGCCAAATCTCCACCTTCTGGTTTTTCCTCTACACAGTCCCTTGCTTTTACAATGCCCGGGCCTCCGCAAATACCATCCCTTTGAAATTCCATTTAAAACTCTCAACAGCTCCTGGTCTAAAAAGAAGAAATGGCTCTTACGATGGCAGAGCATCTTTGATCTTCATGTGGGAAATGTCGTTGTACAGGGCAATGGAGACCACCTCTTCCATGGGGCAGATGAGGCCATACTCTTCACACCCATTTTCGATAACCAAGGGATCGGACTTATGAGGGTCAAACATGATATTGTTGGGAGTGACAATCATAACACCTCCAACCACACCCTGCAGAGGGAAGAACAGAGTACATCACTTGGGACAGAAAAGCATTCCCTGCCCACCATAGAACCTTCAAATACTTTGTCCTTCCAATGACTTTGTGAACCAACGTCTCCTGTATGACAATCATATCTATGCTAGGAAAGCTAGAAAACATGCTGGAGAGTCACAGTGCTGGTTCTGGGCAGGCAGCAGAGTGTGACAGCTCCCTGTTGCTCTTATAGCTGCAATCAGATACCTGTGTTGTGATTGTACCTCATACATTCATGTCTCACGAGTCCCCATATCTCTGTCAGCAAAACAATGGACTGTCCCAGGGCCATTCATGATCAAGAAATCAGTGCTTTATATTCTACTCAGCAAGACTTCATCATGTCTTTAACATGTGGCTCTTGTGTTTGGTGCTGGAGAGAAATCAGGTCATGGTGCCGAAGACTAGTCCTAACGTTTTTGTCTAACACAATCACAAATCTCATCCCCAGCAAAATTCAATATAAACAGCAATGGGGAAAATTTGCAGCTCCAGTTTGTACAGCTGCATTATGGACATTAGGCAGTAGCCTGCAGATCTTCAAGTCTGAAGCTTTATCAGATTATATTAGAGACCCTGCTGATCAGCAAGAGAGTATCTGCCAGGGACAGTAGGAGAGATTTCCAGCAGCTAACTCAGTTGATAGCTTTAATGAGTCTTGTAATTATCTTTGCAAATTGTTTTGTCATTCAGGAATTATTTATTTTTGTTTTCTAAAGTTTCTCTACTGTTTGTACCCTGATGTAAATTTTCTACTGTGTGTACAGAATATTAATATAGACCTTTCTTCAGAAATTCACTAAAAGTTGGATTTCTTTCGTTATCACCAACAATCAGAACACTAAAAACATGATGCAGCTGAAATAATTTTTAAAGCTAACATTACCAGCCTCAACACAAGATAAAAACTTCTATCTCCTAGATTAGAGGTTAAGGTCATTACACGAATTCAATCTCTTTTAAGTGCCACACCCCACTAGTTACATTTTAGTATCATTCTCATTTTATAGATGAGAAAAGGAGACAAGGATATTCAAATACCTTCCTTGTATGTCATTTCTAGCAAGTAGTAGAGTTAGGATTTAAATCCAACAAGTATTTGCTGTCCAACTGAAACTGTCTCCCTAACAATGTACAGATCAAGAGCTAAAAGAGAATGGTAAATCCAAGATCACAAGGGATCATATTTCTTTTTAAAAAATTCTTTTTAACTTTTATTGATTCTTTGTGGATTTCACATCATTCATGCCAATCCCACTTATCTCCCTGTCCCCTCGTATCCACCCTCTGCCCCTGCAACCTCCCCACCCCGAAACAAAACAAAATTTAAAAGAAAAACCAAAACCAAAACCAAACAAACAAACAAAACAAAAAATATTTCTATTTAATGAATATATTTCCTTCACTGGGAAAAAGGCAAAGTAACCAACAAGACAATCAATGAATGTCTGTCAAATTTTGCCCTTCACCTGTGGGTAAACTATTTTAATGGAGCCTGCCTTCCAGCAATGTGCAATCCTGCTTAGTTTCTGCAGATTCTGACTAGTAAACTGTCAAAGAACAGATACCTTTCCATCTGTGAAGTAGCGACAGTTCATTTTGAGAAATTTCACGACACCTGGCTCATCTTCTTCAGAAGTCGACGATAAGACCCTCTCAATGGGTTTTAAGGCCTTTCTTGCTAGGTCAGCATCCTTAGGAAAGAAAAAAATATCCAAAGTTAAAGAAAAAAAAATCACCTTTCAAAACACCTTATACCATAAGTCTGTTACATCCACTTTTCCTTGAACGTTAAAAAGTAAAATGGCATGTCCTTCAAAAATATTACAAATTATTTTGTTTTTGAAAGTTTCTCTGCTATTTATAACCTGATATGAGTTCTTGACTCTAAGCACAGCATATTCATACCTTTCTTCAGAATTTCTCTAGATGTTGCATTATTTTTGTAAACACCAACAATCAGAAAACTAAAACCATGATACCGCTTAAGTAATTTTTAATGCTAACATTACCAGCATCAATACAAGTTGAAAACTTCTATTTCCTAGATTAGAGGTAAGTTTGATAAGGATCCAAATCAAACTGAGATTGAAAAATATATGTGAGCCCATAAAACTCTCCTTAAATGTCTTAGAAAATATCCAAGATGAAAGGATTCATACTAGATCACTGATTCCAATTCCCTGGGAAAAGCACAATCTATTCACTTAATTGGGAATTTAGCATCGTACCTTTGCATATGGCATGCACCTTTATCTTTAAGACCTTTTTAATCAGCTGTGCCGGGAGAGGATGCACTCTCTCAACTGATGGCGACATCCCTACCCTCACCCGTTTAGGGACATGTTCAGATGTAATCTTTTAAGAACACAATGTACTTATTTCCACCACGATTAAAAAGTATTGTGACAGAAATGAATTCAAGCATGTAAAGTGCTAGCATACATACAGGCAGCTTATCATATTCTGCATCTGATGATGACGGAGAGACAGTAGCACCAGGGGTGGATGACGAGAGCCGTAAGGTACTAGAAGGGAAGTTGGCATCTGGCACAAACAGGACCTGGGCATAAGAAAGCATGGCTGAGTGAGGGCCAAAGTCAGGTAACTCCCCAGCGCCTACAAGGCGAACTCAAACATCTGCCCGTCATACTCAGTGCCTCAGTAAGACCCAACAGCTTTCATTTTACTTATAAGCAGCATGGGGTCTTCTAAATGACTCATGAACCATACCAAGCAATATAAACGGGCATGGTGCAATGGGTATGGAACACTGACTTTGCAGGCCAGGGGAGCATCTTGGCAGGCCAGGTGAACCCTGAACAATAGGACTGGGAAGGAGGGGCGAAGTTAGTCTCACTTCCCAGGAGTGAGACCAACACAGCTGAGTATCCCTTACCTGAAATACTTGGGGCCAGTGCTTCAACTTCAGCTTAACTATATATATAACTATATATATGTATATATATACAATTCACATATATATATAATTATATAACATTTACGTATATAAATACATCTTTCATATTATTTATTAGATTTATTTATTAGTATATTGAATATATCCATTATATCAATGTATAATTTATATAAATATATATATCTATATACCTGCATAGATTTTTACCTGCTTTGATAATCTTAAAAACTCCAAATCTAAAATGCCCCAAATGGGTTCAGTTTCAGAATTTGGAGCATTCTGAATTTTAGATTTCTGCATTATGAATGCTGATCCTATATGAGGAGAGAAAAAAGAAGCATAGCGAACCACAAAATATAATACCCCTATTGAGGAGAAAAGGGACAAATCCAGGCTGGTGATTTTCAAGCAGGTCCTCAGTGTCAAAGTCACAGGGGCTTTGTATAAGGAACTGGACAAGGCAGTACCAATACAGCAATCCCTACATTCTCTCTCCTCTGTGTATTTCATCTCTATAAAAATAAGACAATCCTAACAAGTGTATAATAACCTCTGCTGCAAAATAATCTGCCTCCTGAATTGGTATTATGATACCATCATTCAATATTCTCTCAACGAAACAGCTACATTTTGGCACAGAATCAAATATAATTTTAAAATAATGACCTTTAACTGCTCTAGACAGGATTTGAAGACAATCGTTTAGCAACTGATCTCAGATCAACAGTGTTAGCACTTCTTTTTAAACCTCACTTCAGAGGGCTGGCAAGATGGCTCCGTGTTTGCTGTGGAAGCCTGAAGATCTGAGTTCCATCTTTGAAACCCGTGAAATAATGCCAGATGCACTGTTACATCTACAATCCAGCTCTCCTAACAAGATGGGAGGCAGCGGCAGGAGAACCAAGAGGAAACTTCCAAGCCAGCTGGTCTTGAGGGCCCAGCAGAGCCCCAGAGGCAAGAGCGATGCTGCCTCAAAGGACAAAGTGGAAGGAGAGAGCTGCCTCCTGAAAATTTTCTGATTATGTGCGTATCTGTAGTTACACACCACCATACACAGAAAAAATTAAATAAATAAAACTCATTTGAATCCAGAAAAAAAAATCAGGCAAAACAAGAAAATATATTAAGATAAAGGTGAGAAAAACCTAAGTCAATGGATGTAAGATGACAATTGGCAACTGGATACTGCTGAAAACATGTACTACACAATTACTAAACACCGAGTAAAGGTTGACCAAAACCAGCTCTGAGTTTCCATAAACCAACACAGAGAGGCATATCAGCGGCAAGCAGAAACTAATTGCTATAAGATAAAAACAAATCAGTTTCTCAGAACTATAAATATTCTCTTACAGTGTCTCATGCAAGCCTCCATGGTGTGCTAACAATGAATGCAGTGACTATATATAGAGGGCTGCTCTTCACCACGACTTCAGCATGGGTTAATGGCAACCGCCAAGGCTCTGAGTTCTATGGACGTCATTTACAAATTATTCTAGTTGTGTCGTCCTAGGACATAGTGCTCTGATTTATTTCATGTAGCTACACTAGAGGAATGAATGCACCCGAACTGTGGAATGGTGTCAGGTAACACAGTTGGAGTAGCATGGGAAAACTGGGATGGGCCTTGATCCAGGACAAGGGGGTGGAGCAGAGGTTTTCCTTCTGTGTTTGTTCCAGTACAAGATAAGTGGACATTTGAGGTCCTGAAGTTCTTTATCGTAAAGCAAATTGGCCCTTTGACCTAGAGAAAAAGTTAAGTATGTATAGTCAAGGAGTTTTCTAAGTAGGAAAACATCTTAAGTGTATATCCACAGAAGGACACTTAAAAGAGTGTAAAAGTACATTCTTTGTACATGTCATCAAATTTGGAACAAGTAACAAAATCGTCCAACTCAGGGCTCCCAAAAAGCACTGTATGCCTCAGCTTCTTTTAAAAAGATAATTTGATCCTGCTTTTCATCTTTTGAAGTAACAAATCTCGGGTAAGACTTTAGTTCACTCAGCCCCAGGTAAATTCCTCCTCACACCTGCCATCAAAGCTAGCCTAGTTCTTCCCTTCCTCAAGGGGATCATGAAATCAGCCCCAGAAGGGTAACTCAAATTTCCTGGAAACAGAGCAAGTCAAACTGGTTTTGATTTATCAGATCTACTATGATGAGAGATGCCCTCTACACACTAAGATGGATCCTTAAAAGTATAAGGTCATGTAAGGTTTTAAGCTCCTCAATCTATTTCAAGGATGAGTAAACTGAAATTCCCAAATGAAGTGACTTGCCCAGGTCAAATGGCTAATGAACAGAGGCTAAATACAAACAGAGTGTGCTTTTATATTTTTTAGCAATATAATAAGTGTGTAAAACAGTTGTTAGATTCATATTGCATACCACCTTAATTTTGTATCCATGATTTTGTTTATACACATAGTATTAAAAAAAATCCTAAATTAATTTTTATTGTTATTTATTTGTTTTTAGATTTTAAACAGGGTCTCATGTATCCCAGTGTGGTCTCAAACTCCCTATGTATCTAAGGATGACTTTGAATTTCTTCTGAACTTTTTTTTTTTCTTTCTTTTATGGTTTTCTGAGACAAAGTTCCACTGTGTAACAGCCTTGGCTATCCTAAAACTAGCTCTGTAGACCAGGCTGGCCTCCAACTCACAGAGATCCACCTGCATGAACTACCACCACCCAACCTTGAACTTCTGATTCTCCTTTCTCTATCTCCAACATGCTGGGGTTACGGGTGTGTGTCAGCACACACCACCCTAAATTATTTTTACTAAGTTTCAATATAATTTTTAGCCTTGACTTAATAAGTACTGTCTAGGGTCTCCATTATGGGTCAGCTATACATTATTCAGAGATACCTCATATTATGAAATAAGTTCAAAATGAAGTGATTAGCATGCCTATTTTTTCTAGAAAAGGGTGTATAAATTTCTGAAAAATTTTAATGCTGGTTTGCCATTTAATTACCTGGTGCTGTAAGTGTACTAATTTCCCCTTTCCACAATAGCAAAATACTAAATTCTAACTGGCTAATTTGTGACTCTATTGTCTTCATACATTACCATTAAAATAAATACAAAGTATAATAACAACATTGCCTAAATAAAGTTGTATTTGAAATAACATTGTCTACTCAGGAAGAATTAGACATCCTGATAAAGTAGAGATGCATGAAGATGTGCTAGTAAGTCAACAGTGGAATCTACATGTGCTAGTAAGTCAACATAAACCTACATGTGCTAGTAAGTCAACAATGGAACCTGCATGTGCTAGTAAGTCAACATAAACCTACATGTGCTAGTAAGTCAACAATGGAACCTGCATGTGCTAGTAAGTCAACATAAACCTACATGTGCTAGTAAGTCAACAACAGAACCTGCATGTGCTAGTAAGTCAACAGTGGAACCTGCATGTGCTAGTAAGTCACAATGGAACCTGCATGTGCTAGTAAGTCAACAGTGGAACCTACATGTGCTAGTAAGTCAACAGTGTAACCTGAATGTGCTAGTAAGTGAACAATGGAATCTACATGTGCTAGTAAGCCAACAATGGAATCTACATATGCTCACGTGACCCAGTGTTTCTGTGGATAAGGCTGTATTTGGCCTCAGAGATGTGCTTTCAATGACTGAACCATTTCAATACATTGGTTGAATGTACTTTGGAGTGAAAAAACAAACAGCAGAATATAGAATCATAGAGAGTACCAAAAGCTTACTGTATTAAGCTAAAGAAGCAGGATTATACATTTGTCAGTTTATTTATGCTGATAAATAAGATATTAAAATCCTAAAAGACAATGTAGGTTGTTTTTCTAGTCACTATTTTTCTTGATGTCTTTTTTTTGGTGGGTGGACAATTATGGTACAAGTTAAGATTTAAAAACAAAACAAAACAAAACAAAAATTCTTTCTAAATTAAAATAATATGGTAACCATGCTTTACCAAAGAGTCGATTAAACTGAACTTATAAATCAGAATTAAATATTCTGTGTTATATTTGACAGGAAAAAAAGTTATATTAATTTAAAACACCTCTTGATGCCTTAAGAAATACTTCCTACCTAAGTTGATGGTGATGATAAATGTGTTAATTATTTCCCAAGTATAAATCTCTGTGAACTATTTGTAAGAACTAAGACGCCTTCAGAATTCTTGGATCTAAGGAGATGAAGGTGCCTTAGTTCTTACGTTCTTACAAATAGTTCAGAAGACCATTTTGTGGCACCAATACTAAGTCATTTGATATAGCAAAATTTTTTTCTAAAGTTAACACTCAACATAAAAATAATTACCTGGCCTGGAACAATAGTGTGTGTGAAGAGTTTATTCAGTTCCACTAATTTATTGGGAGTGATGTTAAACTTCAGTGCAATGGAGTTGAGGGTGTCCTGGCTTCCGGCCTGTAAGAAACAAATGAACAAGCATCAGTATAGTACGTAAGGCCAAGACAAAACAAAACAACAAAGACAGAAAAGCAAAAACATTTTCAATGAAGAACACCAACTTATTCATGATAGCAGTGAATGAAAAAGTAATAGTTCCATCCAGATGTACCATGAAAAAGAGGATGATCAATTTTTTTTTTGTTGTTGTTGTTCTTTGTTGTAATGTGGTTGTTTGATGTTGCTGTTGTTTTTTGGTTTTGTATTGAGACAGAGTTGCACTCTAGTGCTGTGGGATGGTCTGTATGTCAAGTGTGTTGCTGATTGGTCAGTAAATAAATCACTGATTGGCCATTGGCTAGGCAGGAAGTATAGGCGGGACAAGGAAAAGAATTCTGGGAAGTGGAAGGCGGAGAGGGAGACTGCCAGCTGCCATCAGGACAAGGAAGATGTAAGGTACCAGTAAGCCATGAGCCATGTGGCAAAGTAAAGATTAATAGAAATGGGCTAAATATAAGAGTAAGAGCTAGACAATGACAGGCCTGAGCTAATGGCCAAGCAGTTTAAATAATGTAAGAGTTTGTGTGTTTATTTTATAAGTGGGCTCTGGGACTGGCGGGACTTGGTGGTGGGAGCTGGAGAAAATTTCTCCAGCTACAAATGGCGTCCAACGTGGTGGCAAGAGTTTCCACCTAAAAACTGAGAAAAAAGATTCTAAAACGGAGCTAAAAACAGTTCCTAATTGTCTCTCTCAAATGAGCGGCAGCTGCCGGTTTGAGCTACTGGCGGGTTCCTGGCGTGCATGCTCGACCTGCAGTATGCCGGGAATAAGGCCTCTGCAAGTGGCACATTAAGCTGCGTGGTAGATTTAGCCTTTGCAGGTACAAAACAAAAAAAGAGGTTTTTGGGCTACACGCTGCTTGGATAAAAGCATAGACCCACAATAGCTCCCAGAGCTGGCGGTAAACGTAGCCATGTTGGGAAGCTGAGGTGGGCGGAGCCAGCAGCCACAGCTGCTGCAGTTTAAGGCAAGAGATTCACAATAAGACAGATTCAGATGTAATAGTTTACAATGTGTGTAAAAGATATGTAGGCTTGAAAGAGACAAAAAAAAGGTGATATATAGAGTTATAGAAACAAATACATAGTTTTAAAAAATAAAGTCTTTAAAGAGACAGTAAAGGTAGTATAAAAATAAGCCACGTAAAGATGAATATTACACAGAGAATCTGGATTGTGTTGTCTTTGGAATTCTTAACTGCAGAGAGATATTTGATTGTAAAGGAAGCTGAGTTAAACCAATATGCATATTTTAAAGGTACCTTGACTTCAAAATTTGGATATAAGGATATGTTGCTTTGGAAAAGAGTCTCTGCTTTTGTTTCCACAGAAAGCCAGAGACTATGGATTTGTTCCAGATTAAGATACATCAGGTTTGACCAGCCAAGACCCCCTGAAAGGTCTCCAATGACACCATGGCCCAGATGATTCAACATCCAGAATGGTTTCAAGGCAACTGGCTCAGATATACAGCCTCACGGACTACTCCATGATCCTAAAATTTTCTTTGTGTCCCCATAAGATACAGCGCCCCCCTCCAGCAGGAAGTAGTAAGAGAAGCTATGCCCAAATTCCCAAATATACCAAGCTGGCTTTAGAGATGGAATTGGCTCACTCCCCCTCTAAACCCAGACATATTGCTCAAAAAAAAAATGGTTAAGAGATTCTTGTGTCCCAAATCAGAAGAGCCCTCTGGTGTGGGACAGAGAAAAAACAATATTTTTATTTAAATCAGGTTGATTATAAATACAATCTCTTTCTAAAACAAAAAGGGGGATAGTTTAGATATGATAGGATGAAAGGGTAGATTAATGAACCTACTTTTAAAGAGTAACAACTTGTTTAAAATGTTTTACATTGCTATAGATTTTAGTTTATTGATACAAATTTAAACTTAATTTTGTTATACTGTATATATATTTCTATTCTTGTTTGAGGTATTGTGTTTATGTAACTCATTTAAAATTGTAATGGATAATTAAAAAATAGATTAATAGTTAGTCATCTATGATAATATTTGTAGCCATGTTAGTTAAGTCTTCTAGGTATACATAGATATATTTCAGATAGATAGGTAGTCTTCAAACACTTCAAAGACCTACAGAATATGGCATTTAAAATGTTTTAAAAATTTAGACTTTCTGGACAGTGAGACATGTCTGCTCCTGACAGCACCGATTTACTTCAGAGAGGAGGATGGGCATTGAAGACACTCCATACGGAGTTTATCTTCACCTTGACAAAAATAGCCATTTGGGCAAGAAACTGTTCTTTCCTGGACTGCTTGATCAACTGGACATGCAGGACCCATAGAAAGGTGACCACTGAACTTTGCTTGACAAAATGGTCCTTCAGGTTCCTGCTTTGCAGAGAAAACTGCCAGACATTCTACAAGACACAGAGAAAAGTAAATAAGAGACTCTAGGCCTGTGGGCTGAAGACAGATGCCCCAACTTTACAAGAAAACTTTGGATGACTGTCCAGGCTCAGCTGTCTCTGTCTACCCTGCAAGACTCCCAAAAGTTGCTTGCATCCTTCTCCCATTTCTCAGGCAGTATTATATCCTTCTGAGGTCTTTGATGTGGTTAAAGACTAGATACTTACAATTTTCCTTAGTTATAATAAAAGATAAGTTAGATATAAAACCTTAAACTCACAAATATAAGATAGATAGGATCTCTTCTTTAATATTGTAACTGTAATTCTTGCTTGATAATTGTTTTGTTATATGTAATTTTACTATGTTAAAGTTAAAACCTTCCTTTTTAAGAAAAGAAAAGGGGAAGTGCTGTGGGATGGTCTGTATGTCAAGTGTGTTGCTGATTGGTCAGTAAATAAATCACTGATTGGCCATTGGCTAGGCAGGAAGTATAGGCGGGACAAGGAAAAGAATTCTGGAAAGTGGAAGGCGGAGAGGGAGACTGCCAGCTGCCATCAGGACAAGGAAGATGTAAGGTACCAGTAAGCCATGAGCCATGTGGCAAAGTAAAGATTAATAGAAATGGGCTAAATATAAGAGTAAGAGCTAGACAATGACAGGCCTGAGCTAATGGCCAAGCAGTTTAAATAATGTAAGAGTTTGTGTGTTTATTTTATAAGTGGGCTCTGGGACTGGCGGGACTTGGTGGCGGGAGCTGGAGAAAATTTCTCCAGCTACACTCTAGCCTGAAAATTGGTAGGTAGCCCAAGTCTGCCTCAAATTTGTAACCATCCTCCTCAACCTCAGCTACCCAAGTGCTGAGATTTTAGGTGTGACCCCCCTGCCTGTCTCATATACAATACTTAATGAAACTGCACACAAAGGTATCTTCATTTCAGTTCACTTCTGGGTTCCCTCATCTTCAGCTTTTACTGTGCACTAATAGAGTTCTAACTTCCCTTTGGCAAGACAGAGGTATATTATTTTACTATTATGAAACACATCCAACCCCAGGGATTTTCAGGCTTTAGGATCAATACAAGACACAGATTGAGAATCCAGACCCTAGAACCAAAGTATTGGCTTTGAGTTCCAGGACTGCTGCTCATTGACTATATGGCCATTACACAGCAAATCTAAACCAAGGATTTCTCAGAAAAACAGTCAGGCAAGAGCAACAACATTTAATTTCTTCTAAGAAACCGAAGAAGTGTCTCAGCGGTGCTATTTCACAGTGAATTTAAATAGAACTACAACTGTGTGCTCACACAGTATGAAGTCTATGATAAACAGACCACAGCTTCTAGGTTCCAGGAGATCAGAGTGCAATGAGAGAGGTGGGTACATGGCACACAGAGCGAGGTTACAGCAAAGACACTTGCACAGCATTGTTCATCTGTAGATTCCAAGTATATGGAAGCATACACCCTGGCATGTGCCAAGAATACAACACAAAACGGGTCTAATTTCTCCTGATGAATCGAAGAATTAAGGCATTCAAAAAAGCATATCAGTAATCAATGTTAAAATGACTCATTGATAAATGAGAGGATGAAACCTGATCTAGAATTTCTGGATGGTGAGAAGAGGTAGGAACGGACATGGAGAACAAGGAAGGTGGGTCTAAGAATGAGGGCCTGGTTTGTATAAATACTTGGATCATGGAGCTATTGCTTCTTGGAGAAGGAGCAAACACAGAGATCTAAAAGGATATTTAAGCAGCAACAGAGACTGATGTCTTTGGATCTTAGAGAAGATGTTTGGGATAGAGACCTACCATTGGTAGTCATGGCCAGCCTGGAGAGAATTCAAGTCATTTCTTTGTTTGGAGGAACAAAGCTCCTAGGGCATCCTTAACTGAAAATGTTCCTTCTCTATTGAAAAAGGCCATCTCATTAAATTAGGTCATAGTAGGGTGTGCATGGAGTGTGTGTGGGGGGAGTGAATACCTGCACAGCCTTCCGGATGATCCGGATGATCTTAAGCAAGATTGATAATCAATGGGGTGACGGACATGGTAGTCAGGAAGAAAATATGGAGGGAAAGGAAATGACTTAAAATGGATCTTGAGAAACCACATTATTTGATGGGTATACAAACAGAAAATAGTTAAGGGGCAGAGGGGAGTCAGGGAGAAACAGTATGCTTGCACCACACAGTGAGACCAGTCATCCAGGCTACCCCATCATACTTACAGTGTATTCCATGGTACCATGGGGCTTCTGTACCACCATCTTCTTCTCTTTTTTATCATGAGTTTTGCTTTGATTGTCATCTGGAGAATAAATCATATGTCGATGAATACTTTCATTTTCAGGGATTGAAGACAAACTATATCTACATTATATGAAAATCCAGTACCAAATTGATATAAAAATGATGCCAGTAGGAAAATAGGCTACGGGCAGAAATGGAGCACACTCAAAGTACAGTATATCTGTAATCACCAGAATAACTTATTAATACTTGTTGTAATAAAATAATACAAGAAAAATATGGTTTCCAGTTATTAAAGTATTAGTTTAAATGAGACTATTTAATGCTAATGAGGTTGCAGCCAAATCAGTATAATCACTATATAAACATATAAACGGTACATAATGCAAATGACTTTAGCCTTTCAGAAAATGATGTGATTTGTGTAGCAATAGCTGTAAGATATTCATTCTCTGATTTAGTTTTCTTTCTTTTAAGAATTTATGAAGATAAACTAAAATAAAGAAATAGTAAACACATATTTCTTAAAATACTATTTACATTTTTAAAAAGCCAAAAGAGCCATAATTCTAACAATAGATTAGGGTAGACTGCAGATTCTATTATGGTGTGTTTTTTTTGGGGGGGTTGGCTTTTTTTATTACTTTGAGACAGGTTCTCAAGTATCATAGGCTATAACTGAACTCTCCACGTAGCCAAGGATGACTGAACTCCTGATCTTCATGCCTCCATCTCCCATACACTAGATTACAGGTGTGTCCCATGACACTTGGTTTATGCAGTGCTGAGGATCAAACCAGGGCTTTATGCATGCTAGGCAGGCAAACTAACAAATAGGATACCTTCGCAGATTATTTTCCTGTTACTATAGGTCAAAACGGTCTACCACTGCCAGTCTCATATGATCCCACTTAATTGTTATAGTTAAATACATTGTAATGTATTAATCTAAATATCAAAAACCATGAAGACATATTCCAATGGACTAAAAAAAAATTGGAGTAACAAGAGAATGTAAACTACCAAGAAGAGATACTCTAAGTTTTATCTGGGCAGAAAAAACTGCACGTCCAAACTAGATATCACTTTACACACACCTGCCAAGTCAGAGGAGCTGGATTGATATTCTGAGATCAGATGGTCTCGGAAGAAACATGAACTGCTACCAGAAATGTAAGCTGATTCAGTCACTGCAGCTCCAAGCACCCACAGGTTGTGCATCTAAATTGCGGATTTAGCTCACAGATGCACAAGGTCTCCCAGGAGGGAAGCACTTTATATTTACCACAAAAACCTGCTTGAGGATGTTCATCACTGTGTCCTCTGAGGCAGGGGGAGCTGGAAGGTAAGGAAAAGGGTAGTGCTCTGGGATTCCAAGCTAGTAATTAAAAATAACAAACCAGAGGTACACGGCCACAAATTCACATCAAGAGGGATAGAATGGGGGTAGATAGACCAGTATCACTCATGTCTGTCTGAAACAGTCACACATATTTTTTTAAGAGCACATAAAAAAATTAAACACTACTACCCTGAATATATGAGAGAGGAATGGCAGAGGAGAAACAAGCTATAAATAAACATGAAGGATCCTGTCTCTGACCATAATTTGCTGTAATATAAGAAAAGGGAGTAACTCAGCCACCTACATCTAAGATTCTGGACACACACACACACACACACTCCACAGAAATGATCAACCTGTGGATCATCTATGCAAAGACATAGGCATGCTGGGTGAGAACAGGCAGGTAGCAGAACATGGAAATAGTTGCATCGTACAGGAGTCTCCTAGCTCTTCAATATTTCCTATAAGCAATATTTAAAACAAAAAACCAAGAGGCGAGAATGAAGAAGGTGCCCCAAAAGTTCGTTCCAATCACCTTCCGGCGGCCATATCGGGGTCACTTCAGAGAACAGGACTAATGAATGACCTCAGACAAGAACCTTCTATACAGCCCATGTCCAAACAATTTAACCACAGGATTTTTGAGAGTCTCATAACACACATAAAAATGGGGTCACCTAGATCCGGGAAAGTAAGCAATGAAATATTAACAACATTCTTTCTTTTTCTTAATGCCATCTTGAAGAGTCAGAGAAACTAAAATTTATGGCCTTTGCTTGTTTACATGGGAGATGGGCCCCCGGGCTACCATTGCCAGAAACATTCTTCCAAAGTTTCTTTTTGGCCCAAGGCTATATGTTGTTCACGCTCTCTTAAAAAGAAAAAAACAAGTGTGTGTGTGTGTGTGTGTGTGTGTGTGTGTGTGTGTGTGTGTGTATGTGTGTGTGTGTGTGTGTGTGTGTGTGTGTGTTGGGGGGGGGAGTACCACAGTGTCCCTGTACTCATAGGACAACCTCCAGAGACTCAGTTCTCTTTTCTCATCATGACGAAAGCTATTTGTTAATTTATTCACCCATTCTTTGAGACAGGAGCCCATCTAGTCCAGGCTGGCCTCAAACTTACTACGCACCTGAGGATGCCCCCCCCCCCCCCGAACTCCTGATTGTCTTGCCTCTGCCTCCAGGGTGCTAGCGTCAGGAGCACACCCAGTTTCATGCAGGGCTGGGGATCAAATGCAGGCCTCCTGCATGCTAGGCAAGCATTCTCCTGAACTTCATCTGCAGCACTCTGCAGCCCCTGTAATATCTCTCATCTACTTTCTTCACGGCATCCTGTCTTTTCTCACTTGCTTCACAGATCGCTGTTATCTTCTGTCCTTTGCTAGATTCCAAACAACGAGGAGCACTATTGCAGGCCGACTGACTTGTGGACAGTTACTGGGCCGCAAGACTACAGAAGAAAACGTGTTCCGGTGAAACCTTTCCATAGACGTTTCATGTGTACGCTTGAACTTATGAAAAAACCAAGTTTCCCTTCCACTGGCACAGACGGAAGTGTCCAACATGTAATACTACTGAAACAATGACGGAGTGTCAGAACATGATCCAAGAATGGAGCCGTGTGAGGGGAGTCCTGGCTATTTTCGGAAAACTCCAAGAAAACGAGACGAGAGTCTTGTGACCCCAGGTTCTTCCAAACGCAGAATTGTCCTTGGAATGTGTTTTCACGCTCCTCCCAGGTGTAGCAGACAGGAGTGAGTTTCCCTCAGCTGTTGTTATTCATGTGACTCTGCGGAAAACACATCTTTTCCACATCCAGCGTGTCCTTGTGACCGGACACTTTACTCAGGTGACTCTTCTTAACTCTCAGAGTATAAATTGTCTGATGCTCTGAATAAAGTTGGCTACTGCGTGAGACCTTAGTTTGCCTCCTTTTGAGACTCCATTTTCCCAGCTCCGTTCTCAGGAGCGGTAAACAAGAAGGGAAGTGATTCAGTTAGTAAAGTACTTCTCTGCAGGCATAAGGACCGGAGTCACATCTCCCACGAGGAAAGCTGAAGTGTGGCATCTGTGATCCCAACACCATTGGGGCAGAAGAAACAGGTCAATCTCTGGAGCTTGCTGGACAATTAGTCTAGCGGAAAGGGTGATCTCCAAGTTTAGTGAGACCTGTCTCACAAAATAAGGTAGAGACTATGTAGTGTGTGCACACCATTGGGCTATGCTGAAGAGGTGGAGGCAGGAGAATTATGAGTCTCAAGCCAGCCTGGGTTACAAATTTTCAATAAATAAGACAATATTTGACATGGGACTCTGGCCTCCACATACACAGGTGCATAACCCTTCTTGCTGGAGTCTAAGGATGTGAAATCTTTGAGGTGGAGTTTAAAGTGACCTGGTCACTTGACTGTCTTGCGCTGTCCCAATGACATCTGGCACCTAAGGTAGAGTGAATTTCCTGATACAGATCAACTTCCCGGACATGTCTGATTGTGGGTAAAACTTTTCACTGCAGTAACATCACACTGGGAAAAATCACAGGCACCTGTCAAAGCCACAAACCAAACAAAATCCTCTACAGCTAGCCAAATTAAAAAAAAAAAAAAAGCAGAACGTAACTGGCCAATTTTAAGAATCAGAAGCATCTTTGTGCCCTAGTTGCACAATGTAAGGTTTCACTTTACTTCTTTGAGTTAGCTATAAAGATGGCCAACTCTGCATCTCAGTGAATGAAATCAAGACAGGCTCTGCACCATACAGCCCACAGGCAATAGAGATTTATGGCCCTGGAGAGGGGTAGGAAAGGGCAGGTACAGTCCCAGGAAGGGACAGAGATCCAACTCAAGCACTGAAGGGAGGGCCTATGATGATCAAGAATGCACCTGTCTCCCAGTGACCTTAGCACCTCCACTTCCAGCCGCAGGCCTCCTCAGAGTCCCTTTACACCTACCAAATTCTAACTCTCCCTTATTTCAAGGATTTGAAGCCAATACGTAAATGTATCTAGGGATAGAAGAGGAAGCCAGTCCTGCATTCCTCAAACATTATTCTGAACAAAGCAATTGAACATTTTACTAGCCTTATCTACAAGATAAAGTGAAAACGGGCTATATGAGACCCTGTTTCAAAGTAACATTTGGGATGGGACTGTCGCTCAGTTGGTAGAATGCTTGCCTAGCTTGCAAGAAACCCTGGATTTAATCACTAACAATGTATAATAATCCCAGAAAGTGGGAGGTTGAGGCAAGAGGATCGAACAGTCAAGGCCATCCTTGGCTACACAGAGAGTCTGAGGGCCACCCTTGGCTAAGTGAGGCCTAAAATGTTCTAAAACATTAAAATAAATAAAGGTAAGATTATCCGGATACAAGTCCAGATGATGAAATAGTGCCCTCAGTACCCACTCTACAGAGGAAAGATGGTTTCAATGGCATTCAAGCGAGAGGAAATCAGAGACAAAGGAAACATTGTCTGTGTCTCGAGATGGTCCAAAGAACCCCTGCTTTATGTCCCAATACTGGAAACCGATGCATTCAGCTCTAACAGTCTGATGTCATTAAACAGAAAATCAGATCATGTGCTTTCTCCTTTATGTCACCAAACATCTGACTACAATTTCACTTTGGAATAAAAAAAAAAAAAATGAGTGGGTTTCACTGGCTTCGCGATAGAAAGCAAGTTACTTGAAAGTGTTCTATATTAAGTCTGTCATCTATAACATAAAGAACTGTCTGATAATGTCACTGAGGAAACAGTAAGATGCATGGGATGCGGTACGAATCTTGGAGCTGGGCAGAGAGTAAGTGCAGCTGCTGTTATTGTTAGTCATGGTGCAAATGGCACATGCATGCAGCCATTTACATAGTTGAGTGCTAAAAACCCTAAGGCATCGTCAAAAAGGGTTCATTCCAGAAATGCGGTCATGCAGTATTGGGATGACAGATTATTAAAAAAAAACTCTTGTTGATCACTTGGATACATGCCCCTCTCAGAGCATCTTTTATGTTCCACTGCATTTTTAAAATAACACAATAATAGTAACAAACATTAAAAAAAACATTACAACTGTTAAAAAAAACTAAAGATAGAATGCCTTAACCTCCCCCAAGGTTATATAAGCAGCAAGGACCACTGAGGAGACTCTCTGACCTGTTGAGCAGAGAGAGACCTTTCTTGAATTGTCAGGCATGCTGAGGTGGCCTTCAGATGATGTAGGTGCCTCCAAACCATCCCTGATCCTTAAGTAACCTCCTATACATATTCCCATAAGTAACTCCAATCAACACACTTGTTCATCAAGTTGGACATGGGTGGTATTGTTACTTTAGGCAGTCACTAGTTCCCTATCTAAGATGAGCATCTGATGTTTGGTCATGTCTCTGCAAGAGTAGTGTCACGGAATACACTTACAGATGTACAGTGGTTGGCTAATTACTTAAAGTCACCCCGAACTTTAGTTCATGCGTGTGGCTTGGCCCTTCACTTTTCAAAGGATGCCTCGAAGCCTTCTGGACATGAATTCTTCCAGTCTACTAAATAACAACATTGTGTCATATGAAGCCAAATCTAGTTATTCATAAAGAAAACAAGCTACCTTTGGAATGGAGATAAATTCAGAAACCAGAAACAGTAGGGGTCATGGAGACAGCTTGGAAACCTCACAGATAAAGAGGGGATCTGTGGTTCACACTGGACTTCACTTTGAAACACTCTAATGCAGAAACACTGATGTGCTCAGGACTATGCTGGGAAATTAACCGCTCCTAAAGTAGACTCCTATAAACTGAGACAAGACTTCATATCATAAACCCAAAGCAATTATGAAAAACAAATCAGTGGACCAGTAATGTAATTCAGTGGTAATGCACTTGCTTAGCATGTATAAGGCCCTGGGTTTGACCCTCAGCACCAGAGCAAGACAAAACACAAAGAAAACACTAGCCAATATCAATACAAGAATCTCTACATCAGAGTTTATATGCAGTTATCTTGGAACCTCTTATCTAAATGAAAGATAGGGTTTTAAGTTTGAAAAAAAAAACCAACAGGCTATTAGCTAGTTAATTTTTTCCCTAAAGAACCAACATTATCACAAGAAAATTTATAAAATTGCTTAGAAAAGTGTCCAAACAAAATAATTTTTTTTGGTCTTTCAAGACAGGGCTTCTCTGTGTAGCCCTGGCTGTCCTGGAACTTGCTCTATAGACCAGGCTGTCCTGGAACTTGCTCTATAGACCAGGCTGTCCTGGAACTTGCTCTGTAGACCCGGCTGGCCTCAAACTCAATAGTTGTAATAGAAATGGAACTGGGGAAGTCCCAAACATGGTGTTTTCTACCAATGAGATGCCTAGCAATAAATACATCATGATAATAATAAGACACATATTAAGAAAGATTTAAAACTTCAGTGAAGACTATACATGGAAATTTAGATAAAGGAAGAGGCATACAATGCTCTCACAAAGGGAATCTCATCTTTATAACTATGTCACTTCCTTTTCCAATTAAAATTTAGATTAAATGCTGCTTAACTGAAAGATAAAGTTATTTTAGAGGAGAAACACTGAACTTATAATTAGATTTATCTAAAAGCAGAAACATATAAAACAATCAAATGATATTTAAATGTATGTATTTATATTTTAAATATATTTCAGAGAAATAATCACAGAATCATACAGACTGCTGTTTTGTAAAGCTACAGCAATTAAAACACCACAGCCTATAAGGAAAAGCTGAACTTTTTTTTTTTTAATTTTTATTTTGCAATACAATTCAGTTCTACATATCAGCCACGGATTCCATTGTTCTCCCCCCTCCCGCCCCCCTCACCTCCCCCCCCCCAGCCCGCCCCCCATTCCCATCTCCTCCAGGGCAAAGCCTTCCCCGCAGACTGAGATCAACCTGGTAGATTCAGTCCAGGTAGGTCCAGTCCCCTCCTCCCAGGCCGAGCCAAGCGACCCTGCATAGGCCCCAGGTTTCAAACAGCCGACTCATGCAATGAGCACAGGACCTGGTCCCACTGCCTGGATGCCTCCCAAACAGATCAGGCCAATCAACTGTCTTACCCACTCAGAGGGCCTGATCCAGTTGGTGACCCCTCAGCCATTGGTTCATATTTCATGTGTTTCCGTTCGTTTGGCTATTTGTCCCTGTGCTTTATCCAACCTTGGTCTCAACAATTCTTGCTCATATAAACCCTCCTCATTCTCGCTAATTGGACTCCCAGAGATCCACCCGGGGCCTAGTCATGGATCTCTGCATCCAGATCCCTCAGTAGTTGGATGAGGTTTCTAGCACGTCAATTAGGGTGTTTGGCCATCCCATCACCAGAGTAGGTCAGTTCGGGCTGTCTCTCGACCATTGCCAGCAGTCTGTTGTGGGGGTATCTTTGTGGATTTCTGTGGGCCTCTCTAGCACTTTGGAAAAGCTGAACATTTAGTGGAGAGTAAAATCACCATTAAAAACCAGTGAGAAAAGCTGGATTTCCTTACAGATACCATGTAACTTCCTCATGGTGGGCAGGTTTAGTTTGGGCATTAAATAGACAACAAATGGGTCTAATTCTGTTTTTTTAATCCCCATGCAAATTTGAATAAATATGTCAAATAGGGATGTCAATTAAGATTAGAGAAGGCAGTTCTGGAAAAGCAATCTAGAGTGAGAGAAATAAGGGCTTAAAGATAACTAAAGGAGGCTGGGTAAACAGAAAAGGTTAGACCACTGACATTCATACAGATGGACTCAGGAGTTTATAATAAAGCCAGATGTGGTGACACATGCCTTCAGTCTCAACTACTCAGAAAGAAGGCTGAGGCAGGAGGATCAATTGAGTTCACGAGTTTGAGATCAGCCTAAGAAACACACTAAGACTCTCTTTTAAAGGAAAAAATAATGATGAAAATTAAAATCATAAGTGACTTTGAATAAAATATAGGACTTGGATTTCTTCATAAAGAAGGAACTGGTGAGATGCTCACATCGCTTCACTTAATATGCCAATGTTGCTAGTTAGAGTTACTGAGAGATGAGCAACTGAAAAAACTAAATGATGAACTGTTACAACTTTGAAAAGAAATGAACACATGTGTCAGGAAGGACTACACTCTGTATTTTACCCTCGGACATAAAGAAGATCATGGAGTACCTGCTACTTCCTCTTTCTCTGAAGTACGGCACACCCCGTATACAATTATGATTGGTCAGCAGTGATATTATTTAATGTCGTTAGTGTTTAACTAAAGTTGAATCAGACTGGATGGAAATCTAGAGGTGTACCAAAAGCAGAGAAGCTGTCTGTCTTAAGGACTCTTCTACTACACAAAGTCCTGCATGACAGTCCTTCTGAGAAATGAATGCAATAACCCCTGTGACAGTCCCTAAACTCTGTGAATATGTCAGGACAGTTGTATTGGTCAGCGTCTGATTTATATCACCCATAAACCCAATGGCTGTTTTGGGCATGCCTACACAGATGACTAATAGTCCTAGTGTCCTAATACTAGTGAATTCATTTAAGTAGGTTAAGTGTCAACTTTACCATCATTAAAATTACAGCCTGGGGAGGAAAGTTCACCTGCAGTCTCTTTTTTTTTTTTCTATACTAAGAACAAGAATGTTCTGGGGGAAGTGTCAAAGACTCTAGAGCTCTGTTTGTGTTGGCTTGGTTTTGTTCCAGAGTTGACTTGCAGGGAAGAGAGCTATGCCTGAATCATCACTCTGTCTTTGGTGTCAGAGGGCAGGACCTTAGTTTCTGTCACATGCTAGCCCACATGTGCTTTGGTGAATTCCTTAGCATCTTATTTCTTAACTTGGTAAAACAGGCAGCTGCTTCCTGTTGTACATCATGGGAAATCATGAAGTCAATGGGGAAAGAAAGCATCCAGCTCATAGCATTCATTCATTCATCCAAAAGACAATCTTTCCAGCCTTCCTTCCTTCCTAAAGCTTGTTTCTTCTCCCCTTCCTACCCTTTCCCACCTTTCAAAAGTTCTTAAAAAAAATCTGTTTTCCCCATTTTATGTAAATGGGTCATGGGTATAATTGGATAAATTAAATTCTAAAAGAAAATATAGGAAATATAAAAAGCCAGTCACACGTGAGTAAAAATTATACCGAATCCGTGTACTGATAGCAAATAAACAACAGAGCTAAAGTTTCCACCATTCTAAGAACTGGGAATTCCAGATCAAAGACCTGGCAAGTGCCCTCACCCACTGCACAGAATGTGCATGCTCATTGTGTCCTCACGTGGCAGAAGGGGCCAATAAGGCCTCCTTTATTAGAGGCCTTAATTGCAATCATAAGAGTGCTACCATCAAGCTCTATGGATTTCCCAAAAGACCATACCAGCCAATATAACTGCCCTGGGAATGTGCACTTACATTTTTTTATACTTTAAAAAAATTACATGTATTTATTTACTCTCTGTCTCTTTGTCTTGCTATCTCTCTCTCTCTCTCTCTCTCTCTCTCTCTCTCTCTCTCTCTCTCTCTCTCTCTCTCTCTCTCTCTCTGTGTGTGTGTGTGTGTGTGTGTGTAAATACTTTTGGGCCATGGTGCACACTTGGAGGTCAGAGGACAACCTCGGAGAGTAGGTTCCTACCACCATGTGGGTCCAAGGGGTCAGCTCAGGTCATCAATCTTGGCAGCAAACCTTTTATCCACTTAGCCATCTTCCTGGCCCAAAGCAACACACATTTTAACCTATGAATCTGGAGGGACACAAATCCCAACCACAGCACTCATTTGAACAAAAGAAATACAATTCATTCATCTGGCCCCCATTTAGAGACAGCCAATGTTCATCTTCTGGTGACTCTACTTCCAGCTTTTCTTCATCTGATTTTTATAGGTGAATTGTTGCTTTTTTTTTTTTTAATGAAAATAGAACCACATTTTAGAACTGTTTCTCACTACATGGTTTTGGGAAGTTTCCATTTAATTAATTCTATGACCCCATCATTTAAAAACGGTACCTAGTCATACATTTCATGTCATGTTAATTATTCTTTCATGCTATTTTTTAAAAGCACAATGATAGTCACTACAGTGAAATCTTTTAATATGCTCATGACTGTTTCCTTTGAGCAGAAAGAACTGTTGGGTCAAAGCATATATATATATATATATATATATATATATATATATATATATATATATATATAAAAGCAAGGCTCTTGGTAAATATAGCCAAACTGTCTGCTACAAAGACTCTCCACCAGCAATCTGTTCTGTGATTCTGATCTTTATGTCCCTCGGAATTCCTGTGTTGAAATTCTTACCCCCAAGATCATGGTATCTGGAGGTGGAAACTAGCACATGGCCAGATCACCTAGACACAGCATCATGAATTAGTCCAAGAGAGACCCCTGTCCTGGCTTCCCTGGTGGAGGAAACAGTCTCCACTAAGCTCAGAATTTACCAGTACCTTGTCCTCAAAAGACTTTCCAGCCTAGAGACCATGACAGTTCTGCTCTTTATAAGGCACCCAGTCTCTGAGACTGAGTGTTTTCCTACTGCCTTTTCTGTCTCACTTGATGACAACTTGATTCTTCAAGCTGAAACTACCCCTAATCTGCTGTTGTCCAACACATGGGTATTTCCCATGCTGTGCGATTTTCCACTGTTTGTAACACACATTCAGGGAGTGAGATTTATGTCACGCTGACGGCTCTGGAGTCAAGATCAGATGTGGGAGAGCTGGGTTTTGAATGTGTAGCTTCTCGTCAGCAGCAGCATTTCTTCGTCTCGACAATGACAAGCACAGGTTACAGGAGGCTGTGCTGGCGAAGGCATGGAGGGTTTCAGAGGACAGGGATGCTCTCCTTGACACAAAGCCAGTACAGTCACAGGCGGTTTTACCAGAGGCATTTGCTTCACTGTTACTTACAGAGAGACACTCACATTCGAATTTAACTCTGCTCCAAACTTTGGAACAATTTCACTTTAGAACGACTTATCAGTGCTGATGCTTTGAATTTTTTAAGTAAGGTAAGTTTTACAGACAGGCTGGACAGAAATTTCACAGCAGTATTGATGCGGAAAGTAGAGCATGGGACAAGAAACAAGAACACCGTCATGCCGGGTGGTGGTGGCGCACGCCTTTAATCCCAGCACTTGGGAGGCAGAGGCAGGCGGATCTCTGTGAGTTCGAGGCCAGCCTGGTCTCCAAAGCTAGTTCCAGGAAAGGCGCAAAGCTACACAGAGAAACCCTGTCTCGAAAAAACCAAAAAAAAAAAAAAAAAAAAAAAGAACACTGTCACACTGAAGCCCAAGCTGGGGGCTGGAGAGGCATCAAAGTCATGATCAACATAACCTTCTCTCTCCAGGTCTCTGCGAACTTCCGGGGATGGAGAAACACGTGGGCCCTTCAGACTGTGAAGTACTTATAAATGCCACCAGGCCAGAGGGCAAAAATTACCTGAGATGGGCATTCCTCCCATTGGAAATTCTCGCTCTCTGTTTTCCTTCTGTTCTTGGTTCTCAGTATTTGTTCATCTGAGAATTATACAATTGGTTTTATCATTTATAAACTTCATAATTTACATAATTATACAGTTGGTGAACTGCTGTATCAAAATGAGGGCTTAGATCAGGGTTTTGCGGAAACCAGAATGCATCTTATATTCACGCTCATAACTATATATATATTTTTACGTTTATTTCTTGTGACGTTCATCACCAATCAACTTCTTTTCTTAAAGCCAACATTTTCATGTATTTAAGATGAAGATGATCTCTCCATCTCAGTTATTTATTTCAGGAAATACATGTAAAAACATGCAAGCAACATGTTTCTGGACACTTGATGCATCTGAAGCTGTCTTGGCTTTGAACTTGGAAAATAACTTTCGCCTCTCAACTGAAGATGTTCATTGTTCCAGCACAGACTACTAAATCAGTACCTTGTTCTCTTCTTTGCCCCCTCACAACAACTGTTTTTTTTTTTTCTTGTTTGTTTTATTTTTTAGACAACATCTCTCTGTGTAGTTCTGGCTGTCCTGAAATTCGCTATGTAGACCAAACTGGCCTTAAACTCACAGAGGCTTGCCTGCTTCTGCCTTCCCAGTGCTTAGATTAAAGACGTGCACTACTATGTCTGGACTAGCAACAAAATTTTATACTTTTACTTAAAAATATTTGCCAAGCCATTTATCCAAGACTCATAAATCCCTCCTACAGTTAACCTACATTTTCTCCTTCATCCTGCCCTACATAGGGTGAGCTCTTTCGATTTCTCTGCTCAAATAAGTGCTTCTGCTCCTGACTGTACACTTCCTGTCTCATGGGGCTTGGACTACTGCTTCTGTTCCCACGCTTTTTGTCTTTTCACCAAGAATGTGTTTTATTCTCAGATCCTTCCTCTATGTCCTCTGACATCTGACATCTTCCCTCTTTCCTCCTTAGCTACATTCCTGTGTATTCTAGGAAAATATTAATTAGGTCATTTCCTTGTACTGGAAATTGGACTGCGTCTTGGATCTTCAAGCATGTTCTTTATCACTGAGAGCCATCCCCAGCCCCTTAACGTCTGGATACAGTCTCTTCACATGAAAATCTTTTTTCATCCTGTATCCTTTCGGCCTCTCAAATCTAAAGTACAAGAAAGCTCTCTACTCTTGAGCAGAAGACTATATATCATTATATACTAATGGCCTGGCTTGTTTATGCTTCAAAATGAACTTATGAAAATAATATTATATATAACCTTGACATTCTAAACCTGTGAGCTGCAACAAAAATCTAATGACAGATATGAAACTCACCCATGTGGTTTTAAAGAGAAAAAAACAAAACCCTCAGAAAAAGTGATCAGTGTGTGGAAAGTCGTTGAGGTTGTCACTGTGGGAAAGAACCCAGTTGTGGGTTACTTTCATGTTTTCATGAGAAACACAAATCTGCAGCAAGCGAAAGCAGAGAACTTCCGTTTCTGAACTTTTTCCTACCAATCTTCTGAATGCAGGATGGGAAACTGTGATTGAAAGTGATAACCAGAGACAGAATAGACTTGTTAACGGGAAACTACACGAAGCTGAGGTTACGCCGTGCATGTTCAACCCTGCACCAGGAGGCTCAGCAGAATGATCACGAATTTGAGGCCAGCCTGGGCTACACAGTAAGCCCGTCATCTCAAGAGAAAAAGAAGACAACAATAAAAGGAAGGAAGGGTAGAAGGGAGGAGGGGAGAGGGAAGTAGAACAGAAAGAGAGAAAGGGGAAGAAGAAAAGGGAGGGGTGTGGGAAGAAGGAGAGCCACATACACGGCAAAGAACTTCCTTAAGCAAATCTGTGCCTTTGGTAATCTCAAAACGCCATGCTCCTACAAATGTCCTTTATTTTTATTATAATGGCCACCCAAATAAAATTCTTTTAAAAGTTTCTACATTGCTATCTAGGATCCTTGGCATTAACACTTTATAATAAGATATGATGATATTTTAATAATCCACCTTATTCCAAGTTGCCTTATTTTCCTGACTTATAAAATCTCTCCATTTCTTCTCACCCTTGCACCTGCATAGATGTTTCAACTGAAGAATGGTCCTACATTGGAATCTCTGCATTTCTAACATTCCCATTCTACCAACATGATTTAGAAGGGAAGATGTGCAGTATTCTAACACTAAAGATTAATGAATAATGTATTCTTTTAACACAATATTTTATTGCTAATTTAATAGGGTTTGATGCTTCAGGAAATTTTGGGAGATTTTGAAATGCTCCAACGAATTGTATAAAACTTGGCTTGGCATGGTTGTACACACTTTTAATCCCAGCATGGCAAAGGCAGGGGCGGGGGGCAGAGGGCAGAGGGACAGAGGGGCAGAGGGGCAGTTTTTCTCAAAACTCAGTAACAGCTAATTTTTAAAGTATAGTAAGACACAGACCACCAAACAATTTCTTTTTTAAAAAAATTATTTATTTTATATATATAAAATACTTATATATTATCTATATTAATTACTTATATATACATGTATACATACATACGTGTGTGTGTGTGTGTGTTTTGTCTGCATACAAGTCTGTGCACCACATGCATGCAGTGACTGAGGAGGCCAACAGAGGGCATTGGAGTCTCTGGAACTGAAGTTATAGACAGTTGTGAGCTGCCATGAAGGTACTGGGAACTGAAACTGGGTCCCCTATAAGAGCAGCAAGTGATCTTAACCTCAGAGACATCTCTCCATGCCCCCTACACAACTTCCTAAGCAATCTAAATAGAAGTTAAAAGAAAGAAGTTCTATATATTAGCAAATATAGGTGAAAGCAGAGAAAGGTTGAATTCACTTGTCTAGAAGCATTCAATATTTACTGACTCTAGGTAATGTGATAGATGTTGGATCTTGAGTTATCTGATGCAAGCTGTCTTAATGTGATTACTTCCTTTCCTACCCTTTTCTCAAAAACAAAATAGAACATTTACAGAATCAGGGCCATGTTGTTACAATGAGGCAATTCTGGTGACTCAATCTCTCCAAAACATTCTCTACTGGCATCTTATCGAGGTGTCAGGAGATAGTAATGACTTATTGCCCAAGGCTTCGGTGAGTCACAGATAAATCTATCGGAAAAGCAAAACCATTATGTTTTTAAAAATATCCTTCCGCAATGCACAATGTTCAACAAATAGAGGGGGAAAACTCCTGCAGGGTGTGGTGGCACAGGGAGGCAGAGGCAGGTGGATCTGTGAGTTTGAGGCCAGCCTGGTCTACACTGTGTATTCCAGGATAGCCAGAGCTACACAGTGAGACCCTGTCTTGAGAGAAAAAGAAACGGAAAATGAACTCCCTTATAATTTCCATACCCAGATAAGACAACTCTCACTTACACCTTCTCTATCTGCATTTCTGAGTCCATGCTGTCACTGAGTATCACTAGCTTCTTCTTTTGCATCTCTGTTTGTTCCTTGGATCACTTCTTCTACACACAGACTCACCTCATATCTGTAAGGAGCAATTAACTAGGCCCCTGGAGAGAAACGACTTAGCCCTTCAAAAACACAACCATACAAAAACTCGTCCATGAAATAATGGAGCTCCCCGAACTCCGAGTTTTACAAATCTAAATCTTGGCAGACAAGATCCTCACCTTTCAAGTCTCCTCACCCTCCTTCCACAACCAGAGTAGCACCACAGAAAGAAGCAGGGCCCTGGAACAGGAATGAATTTTGACTCAAGGTCTGAGGCTCCCCCTAGTGGTACAAAACCACATCTAGGGATGGGACTCTAGAAGGTAACAGATTTTATGAGGCCAATCAAATAGGAACTGGTGTTTACTATGGTAAAACGTGATAAGAGCCAATGAAGCCTAAAATTTCGTTTTCTACCCAGAGGCTTGATCCCCGCACTGGATTTTCCTGATGAAATGCCCCAAGTCTCCAAGCCAGCCGCCATCACTGCCACTGTTAAGAGATGACATGATGACATCTCTTTACTTATTGCTACCAAGGAAAACCACATGGCAATTTCAACCCAATGACTGTACTGTTACCAATATCCTCTAAAATTCTCAGGAAGTGGAAACGAATAAAACCAGAGTATTTATTCATCTATACACTCGTTCTGCTACTGAATGCACATGAAAAGAGCATCTCTCAGGACAGGGAAGTAACTGATTCACTAATGTGCTTGCCCTATATGTATAAAGACCTGAGCTTGATCTCCAGTATCTATATAAAAAAAAGTCTAATAGGATGGCCCATGTAATCTCAGCGCTGGGAGGCTGAGATGGAACTTTGGGGCTTCCGTGATAGCCAGGCTAGCTTACAAGATGAGTTACAGGCCATTGAGAGATCCTGTACAAAATACAAAGTAGATGGTAACTGTGGAAGGATGCTGAGGCTGGCCTCCACACATGAACACAGGAGTGTCTGTCACACACACACACACACACACACACACACACACACACACACACACAAAGAGCACCTGCCACGGTAGAAATAGTACAGGGTCTAAATCACCCCAGCCTGTGAACAGAGAACGGATAAATGCAGGTGGAGATCAGGCCTGGCCTGGACAGAGCCAGGAAGGATGCCCAGAAGACAAGGTAACTGAACTGAATTTGTGAGGTCAGGAAAAGTTAGCGAGGAAAAGACACAGAGTAGTATTTTAAACTCAACAATATACTTTCAACAGATCCCACTACATTAGAAAGCCATTTTAACAAGGCAAGAAGTCGCACAAAACAAAAGGCAACTTTCCTTAATTCTCTTCTTTTTGGAAGGGAGTACACAGACATTTTAAATTATAAGTGCAAGCTTCTTAATCAGTCAGGCACCTCATTCACCAGGGTGGAATGCACAGGACCAACAAGCACATTGGTGGATTGAAAGTAATGGCACCAGTTTAGCTGTAGGTCACAGTGTTTAACCCTCTTTGCCCTCTGTCAGGCTAAAAGCTCCATGTTCATGGCTGAGGGCAGACTCCTCATCGGTCTCTGTTGGAGCGACATAAGCGAGGCCGCTCTTACCACCATCCCAGTGCAGCAGAGCATATCCTTGATGGGCGTGGTCTCACTGACTGTCTCAGTGTTGTGACAACACACCTGGCGGAGCAAATGAAGGAAGGAAGGGCCTACTGGGGCTCACAGTTCAATGGACAGGACGTTCTGATGGGACGGCAAGGCAGCAGAAGCTCGAAGCAGCTAGTCACGCTGCATCCTCAGGCAGCAAGAATGGAGCAAGGAAAACTTGTGCTCAAGGAATGGCGCTGCCCACTTTTAAGATGGATCCTCCCACCTCAATGAACCTAATGCAAAGAATCCCTTGAGGATATGCCCATAAGCTCAATAATGCCGCCCCGATCCCAGATGTGCCTGGAGGCTTGTGTTGTAGGAGATTCTGGAACCTGTTAGGCTGACACAAACCGTCACACACCATCAGGCCGGTTAGGATGTTATGTTAAACACAGAAGGCAGATGTGCCCCTCTGCAACTTTGTCATAATCTGAGCCAAGTTCAGGGCCTCCAGAGCAAGTCTGCAAGACCTCATCTCACTGCTTGAACTGCAGGATGCTCTCTGGGCGCTACATCTCTTCTCTGTTTGCCTAGCAATATTAAGTATGTCATAGCCCATATACCTAATTTCTGACACTTGACACCGTCTCTTTGCGTACACTGCAACTGACTCCAGACCGGCACGTGACAGAACAGTAGGTCTGAGACGGTTGATCCAAGTACAGCTAGACATGCCATCATTCCCAGTGTATTTTCAGCAGTGACTGTTCTAAGAAACTCCATAACCTTGTGGACTCATTCTAAATGAGGGGGTTTTGTGGTTGTTTTTAGCTGACATGGGCTAGGCTTTGTGTCCTACAAAATACTGTAGTCACTACTATCAATACTATTGACTTATTCGTTCCGTTTATATTCTACTTATATTCTATGTATAACCATTAAGGAAAAGAAATGGGCCTGGGAAATGGCTCTGTGGGTAAAATGCCTGCTGCACGAGCTTAAGGATCTGAAGTTTGATTCCCAACACTCATGAGAAAGGTTGGATGCAGTGATGGTCTCCTATAAAACCAGGGCTATGAGACAGAGAAGAATTCTTGGAGCTAGTTTGTCAGCCAGTTGAAATGGTGAGCTCCAGGCTCAGTGAGACCCCGTCTCAACAAATAAGGTTGAGAGCAATAGAGGAAGGTCCACAAGTCAACCTCTGACCCCTACGTGCCTGCACAAACAAGCACATCTACACACACACACACACACACACACACATACACACACCCTCACACAAAAACCAACCAAAAACAAGAAACAAAAGCCTATTCTCCCTACAGGGAAAATGTTTATCAGCATACAATATGTGGTAGACACATTGCTAGACAACCCAAGTGCAAAGCTGAGTGGAGCACATTATTTCACAGCTCTCCTTTTATATTATATAATATATAAAAAGAGCCCGGGATGTGAAGCAGTTGCTCTATAAGCTGGTGCTATTATTATGATGATGATTCATAAGTCATTGTGCTGTTTTTAGCAAATTATTACAGATTTTGATTTTTGAGGGTGGGAGGCTTTTTTTGTTTTGAGATAAGAGTTGGGTTTATCTACCCAGGCTGACCTAAGCTCCCTATACAGACCAGGTTGGCCTCAAATTTCTGATGAACACACCTAACTGTAAAATTATTACAATTTGTTGTTGCTATTATTGTTATCGTTTTGAGACAGGGTCTTGTGTAACCCAAGCTGGCTTTGGATTCCCGTTCCTCTGGCCTCTACCTCCTGAGTACTGGGATTTTAGTTGTACACCACCATGCACTGCCGTCTATGGCAGATTTTTAAACAACATATTCCAAGAGTCTCACAAATACTCACCAATAGTGTAGTATCTCTTCAGTTCTGTGCGCCTGATTTCTTTTAACTGGTTGTTTTTTCTCTTCTTTTTCTCATCAGTGTTATGTTCCCCTTCCACCGCAATGTTGGACTTGTCTTGTTCCGAAATGACTGAATTAGCATCTTCTTTCCCGGAATGAATCCTTGTGGCTGTAGCTGAGGTGATCTCTGCATTTTGTTTGGCTTGTTTTTTCTTTTTTAGTCTGTGAATGAAAACAGGAAACCCATTGAAGAAGTGACTTGCTACATGCAATCCTAATGTTATGCTGTAAGACTCTAATATGGAAATCTCTAATTTATAACATACTTTATGATCCCACCCACTCTTGCTATACAGCACACAGATTGGCTTCAAGCTTACAATCATCCTGTCCCAGACTTCCAAGGGCTGGGCTTACAAGCATGCGCCACCAAGCCTGGATCTTCCTCCACCCATCTTCCGGTGGAACTGGGGATTGAAGCCAGGGTTTGTACATGCTAGGCAAGGACTCTACCACTGACTTTACCTTCAGTCCTGTTTTCACTTAGAAGAAGGAGGAGGAAAAAGAGGCGGAGGAGGAAGAAGAAGGAGAGGGAGAAGAAAAAGAAGAAGTTGTTTGAAGACAGAGTCTCATAAAATTACTCAAGGGTTATTTTCCTTTTCTAAACACTTAAATATTCTACCGTGGAAACCAGGGATCTTTCCTCAACTTTGCATCCACAATAATAATAATAAATCTCATAGAAGTATGGGATATGTTCTAGGCCTAAGAAAAATGACATTTTTCTATAGGCTATGAAATGATGAGTACTGTTTTTAAATCAAGATACAGTAATTCATCTATAAGGCCCCATTTGGGCATTGTATATTTTAAAAAAGTGTTTGTGGTTATCAGCTGTACCTATGAACAGGCAAGCAGGTATGAAACATGTCTTTTATTTTGGGTTACATGCAGTATCAAGATTTGTAAGACCTCTCTGGTTTGAGTAACTCTTTTCATTTATACACACAGTAAGAGACCTAATGTCAAAAATATTTACATGTAAACAGAGTGCCCAGGTACATAAGGCCAGGGTCCTTCTTCTGAAAGAGTTCATGCTCTGTAGAAACACAGACTTCCTCAAGGACTAACTGACTGCAAGGTGCACATCAGATCATTGCAGAGCATGCACCTCCTGGAAAATATTTTCAGGGGCTGGATTCAGTGAATAATGATAAACTTCAGGGAATAAGGGGCTGAAAATACCAAATATGTTCACTAAGTTATCAGCCACTGCTTATATTAGTAAACACAATGATTATTCCTAATGACTATTTTGTGCTACTACTAAGAGATTTTAGATCTCAAAAGAGGTGGCACTTTGGGACTCTTATCACAGAGTTAAGCAAATGCAACATAAAAGAATGCAATACATCTTTGCTTCCTTAAACAAATGTTCCACAGCACAAACAAATGTAACACATCTTAAGATAATATTCTACAACACCTATGCTCAAGATACTGCCCAGTGTCTCAGTCTACTTCCTGTTGCCTGCATATTGGTCTACTTCCTGTTGTCTGCATATCGACACATAGCAGCTACCTCTCCAGTATCATGTCTGCCTGTACATGGCTATGTCCCATCATGTCCCGCCATGGTGATAATGGACTGAACCTCTGAACTGGAAGCAAGACACCCCAATTAAATGCTTTCCTTTGTAAGAGTTGCTGTGGTCATGGTGTCTATTCACAGCAATAGAAACCCTAACTAAAACTGGGGAAGGGGGGCTGGGAGGAGTGGAGGGAGGGGAAATTGTGGCTGGGATGTATTATATGAGAGAAGAATCTATTTTCAATTTAAAAAAATTTAAAATTAGAATTATAAATTTTAATTTTCAATTAAAAAAAAAAAGAAAGAAATGAAGGTGTCTCCTTGGTTTTGATGTTTATGGAGCCCAGAGCTCAGGGAACTAATGAATGTCTTCTCAAACATTAAATGTGGTAACTCCACTTCCTTGGCTACCAACAGGCCCTTTTATTAGGATTAGCTGAAATAATATACGTCAACACCTAACACAAACAAGTAGAAACAGAACAGCTAAAACACCCTGTTATAATAGCTAATGACCTCAGAACGAAGCACGGGAAGGTCCATGACACATGCCACTTTCAAGCATACCATACGCTATTGTTCCCTGAGCACCAAGGAGTCGGCTTCTAAGATTTTTCTCTTGTAAATGCCTAAGAGACAAGACAGCTGGGGAAAAGTGGAGGTGAGCTCACATCTCATCTCTTTGTGGGCTTGGCTAAGCACACACACAAACAATGCACACACACAATGACAAATCAAAGTCAGCCCCCCCAAAAGGGATTGTTTTCAATGAGAACACGATTATTTTCTATCAGATTTTTAAGCCACTTTACTGGCAAAAGAATAGATGGCTCTTTGTGAAGGTGGGTCTGATAATGCCTCTAATAAAATAAAATAAAAATTCTGATCAAATTACTGTTCGAGGTTTAATGCGCAGTGACCTGGTTCTATGTGGAGCAAGCATCTCTTTATAGGGAGCGGTCTCTGCAAAGACCTGACCTCTTTCTCAAAAACACTGGCTGTGGATGGCCTGGCTGGTCCTCTTCTATGTATTAGCTCATCAAAACTTGCTTGAAATGTAGCTTTCGCATCATTCAAAAATGATTTTTTTTTTTCTAGAGGAAAGCAGGTGTACACAATTAGCTCTGTACCTTATCTCCTGAGATATGCTGTTTCTTCGTGTTCTGGATCTTTCCACTTGCTGTCCCCATTTCACCCTCTCCCTGTGATAATTAAATCCACTTTGATCTGGGGCACATGTTTTGATGAGCAGCAGCAGCAGCAGCAGTGTTTGGGGACATCTCATTAGGCACTAATTTTCACTCATGGAAATTGCAAAATGGGGTATGTTGTCTTACTCGTTTTCTCTTTTTCTTTACAGATTATTATTAGCCAAACAATTGTTACTCCAGGAGGAAAAAAAGGCTAGAAAAGAGCAATACCAAACTAGTTTAGAAGGATAAAATAGAGTAAAATTTAGTGCTTTAGAATTTTTAAAATCAGTTTTTGTTTTGACTAGAGTAATCTTTTTTTTGGACATTATCATTTTAACTGGAACATCCTGGCCTTGCAGCTGGAAATCAGAACAATTTCTGGAGCCGTGATAGGAAGCCCTGCCTTCCAAATACAGAAACAGATACCACCTTTTCCGAGGTTGAGTGACTGGCAGCCTGATGCATATGGTAGTTAATAGTCCTCAGACTCTGCTTTCTGAAGCTTTTCAAGTTTTCTCCTTTGTTTTTGGAGTACTTCCATTATTTCATCTAAGATGTTTGTATGTGTATAAGTGTGTGTGTTTGCATATGTGTGTGTGCACTTATGTGTGCATGCGTATGGAGGCCAAAGATCAACATGAGATATATTCCTTGATAACTGACCACCTTATTTTTTGAGACAGGGTTTCTCCCTGAGCCTGGAGCTCATCTAAAAAGTACTGAGGTCCATTTTATATTTGATTGCTATAGGTACAAAAGAAGAAAACAAATCTTCATTTGGTTAGATTATAATTATTTATTCTTTACAATAAATCACAAGTACAAGAACAACCATTTTTAGCCCTCCCCTGGCCCCACTGCTGTATTTAAATCCTGTCCCTTCTAGCTCCTAAATGTCACTAGCAAATCTACCTCTCTTCTTGTTCTGCTCACACTGAGCATGTCAGACTCTGCCTGGACAACTCTGTCTAGTACTGTCATTGTTTTATTATGCAAATGGTACAGTACTGTACTGCAACATTCACACTGTGGAAAAGTCAGGATAATATTAAATGTAATCACTGAGGTAGCTCATAGGAAAGCTGGAAGAAAAGAGAGATGATAGTGATAGACCTTCCCCAAGAGCAAAGAAGGCCATGACCTGAACTTCCCATTTTCCCATGGTAGCATTCTGAAAAGCATGCTTATTTGGAATCTGTAGCCTTTTTACATTAAAGTAAAAGGCACTGACATGATATAAGCATACATCATTCTCTCCCTATTACTGTCTTTGCCACAGTTAGCAGAACAACTGGGTGATACTGTGAAATAATTTGTATAGGAGAATGAAAGAAGCTTCCTTATGTATAGGAAATGAGTTTGGGACTCTCTGGCCTCCAAGAGACAGGGCTCTGAAAAAGTTCTTTTTGGACTCTGTAGTCCCTTCTCTGTAGATGGAGTTTCTTTGTGTCTTGGCAGCAGCTCCCAAATAACCACTCAGAGACTTAATATTACTTACAAATGCTTGGCCGATAGCTCAGGCTTGTTACTAACTAACTCATACATACAGCAACACACAGCACTATCAAACTAAAGCTTGCACTGGCACTTGCAGTGAGAGCTTCATGAGGGCAAGGACTTCTTGTGTTAATGGAGCTCAGGGCTGAGAAAAGGCTCACTTTTGGCACTCCATTACTGCTTTGTGAATGAGTGAATACACAAAGGAGCTCATGTTCTTGCTCCCCTTTCACATCTTTCTCTGATTAGTGGTGTGCTCCTAAGAATTGATGCCCATCTCTTGCTGCAGATATTTGATTTAAAGAGAAAACATACTGGCTACATATGACTCAAAATGTATTAAGTAGATGTGTTGGCAATGTAGCTCTATGGTACAGTACTTATATAGCATTCCTGAAGCCTTGGGTTCATTTCTTAGCACTGCAAAAATAATAAAAAAAACCCTATAGACTTCTTTAATTAATATTAATGTTTTACTCCTTTCTTAATTTTAAATTGGAAGTCCATGTGCTTCTGAAAATTATACCATAGAAATAACTATCTATTATTGTAGTGTCCCGTAAGATAACCACGAGCCAGCCACCCACAGCTACTGGATTCAATATTTATTTTGCAAATGTCAGTAATATGTGTGGGCAGGGGTTGTGCACTCATGTGCACACAAGCCATATGGATCTGTGTGCCACAGCATGTGTACGAAGGTGGTATAGCTGCTCTCCTATCTTTATGTGGGTTCTGGGGACCAAGCTCATGTGTCGGGCTTTTGCAGTAAGCACGTTTACTAAAAAGCTACCTCACCAGCTCTGGTTACTAAATTTAAATAAGATCTTTCAAGGTTATTTAAATATTTAAAATTTCAGTTGTAAGATAACACATTTCAAGTGCCTAATGGACTTCTGCTAGCAGTATAACTAGACAAGGCATAGTCAGAACATCCCTCCCATTGCTGGCAGCTCTGATCACAGCTACTGCAGCCCTACTGGCAGAGGTGAGAGGAGAAGGGAATATGGGAATTGTATTCAGAACCCAATGAGTACTTTCCTGGGGTTTGTGTACAGGTTACATGTACACATTATGTGAGAGCCAAAGATACATTTTAAGTTTTAATTATTGTGCCTAAGAGATCCATGAAACAAAAATGCCTCTGACACACAAGCCCCTTGTCCAAGGACAGATAGTTCCTGAAATGCTAGAGGCTATTGTTTATGAGAGATAACAAACCATATGTTTTCACTCCCCTAAACAAGTTTGTTGGACCCATCTGAATCAGATGTGCTTAATTGTCTGTGGGCAGGAGGCACACGGACAGGAAGTATGTGAGGATGTACTCTTGGCCTTGATTGGATGTAGGAGGGAGGTACACAGGCAGGAAGGACATTAGCATGTATGCTTGCTTCTGATTGGATCTCACAGAATGCTGTGAATTATGGGTTTCCTTCTTAAGCCCCTGAAAAACATGACTCGGGGCCATTTTCTGGAAGCCCAGAGATGGATGTGGCCAGAGCCCATCCACCTGGCCAGTATTTAATTACAGCTTGCTTCAAATTTGGCTTTAAACTGTGGTGGTGGTCGTCGTCTCCATCTGTCAGATTAACACATACTCACAGTGAGGTGAGTTTACAAAAAAGGAAGTTACTAAGGAGAGAGAGAAGAGAATAAGGAAAATTTCATTGTATTCTTTTTCCTAGTTTTTAAATTTTATACCATGTACAACAGGTATCTAAAGGGTTTTTTTGATATCTAAATTTTTAAATATTTAATGAAGTCTTGAAGATTCTTTCCTTCTATAAGAATAATTTAGCATGTAAATTTTGCTCAGAATTTGAGTTTTACTTTTTCAAAAAAGATTATCAAGTAAACCTTGGGGCCTGGGCTTAGAGGCATATACCTTTAACCCTAGTACTCAGGAGGCAAGGATAGGTGGATCTCTGAGTTTGAGGCCAGTCTAGTCTACATGGAGAGTTCCAGGACAGCCAGGGCTACATAGAGAGACCCTCACCCCATCCCATTTCTAAAAATAGAAAAGAAGAGAAAACCTTGGGAGCTAGAAAGATAGCTCAGTGGTTAAGAGCACTGGCTGCTCTTTCAGAGGACCTAAGTTTTATTCCCAGGACCCACATGACAGCCCACAACAGTCTGTAACTCCAGTTCCAAAGAATCCAGCACCTTCTGGCCTTCTTAGGTACTGCATACATGTGGTACAGAGACATAAACACCCCCTCCAACCACATATAGGCAAAATACTCATACACATAAGTAGAAATAAATCTTCAAAAAAAAAAAAAAAGAAAGAAAGAAAGAAAAAGAAAAGAAAACCTTGCAAGATCTTTTCACAGAAGCACAGGGGCTGAGTAGCAAAGCTGGCTTCCTTATGTGTACTTTACAAATGCAGGAGGCTGGCAATTTTACCTGTGTCTCAAAGATAAAGAAAGAAAGGCTGAGAAAGGCTAGGACCCAAGGTCACAGGACAGCGTTTAGCTGTGGAGCAGGAGCTCACAAGTCAAGGCTAGCCCCCACTGCCACAGGGCTGGCAGGCTGCTCCTGCTAAGACTGTTTACACAGCATTGTGTCTCTTTTGACTTTACAATGTAGCGGCCTGGGGAATTCTGTGAACTCTTTGGAAAAGGGATGGCCTCAGAGTCTTGGCAAGGTTGATGATGAGCTTGCTCAGAATTTGATTTGACTCCAGATTTGGGTTCTGGCCTTGGTTTTCTCAGTAATCAGCTCTGATTTCCTTTGGAATTGTGGTAAAGTAAACAAGAGAGAATGGATTGAGAAAATTGTTTAAGACCTTTCTGGCTTTAACAATTACACTTGGCTGAGAAAAATTAGAAAATGTGCTAAGGCTATTTTGATGTATTAAAAATTATTTTTAAATCTACACTAATCCTACTTAGAAGCCTTCCACTTCCCTGTGTCTTCCTTAAGACTCACATCTGGTATTTTTTCTTGCCATTGTCGACTCCTAAGAGCTGGTAAAGTCCAGAGTTCAATATGTTATATTATCTATTTATAAAGTCTCTCAAAATAATAACAACAAAGTAAGCCAACAAAAAACAGCTGCTGCTCTACAGTCTGAGACTAACAGCTCTGGAAAGAAAAATGCAAAATGCCAAAGTTGAACAACCATGCGACAGTATATTCAATGCTTTTAATACTAAACTTCTCCCTCAAATTGACTTCTAGCAAAATAAATGCTAACATAAAAGACGCAGTGTAGCCAGGCGGTGGTGACGCACGCCTTTAATCCCAGCACTCGGGAGGCAGAGCCAGGTGGATCTCGAGGCCAGCCTGGGCTACCAAGTGAGTCCCAGGAAAGGCGCAAAGCTACACAGAGAAACCCTGTCTCGAAAAACCAAAAAAAAAAAAAAAAAAAAAAAAAAAGACGCAGTGTAGACGGAACACACTAGTTCATGAAAAACGCTACATAATAGTATTCTAGGGTCACTTTATTTTGTGAAAATAAAGGAAAAATACAACAAAATCCTCCCAGACCAACTACACATAGGTAAACACTCACAGGTAGGTTTGGTGGATTCAGGATTACGGCTGGCCACTGGGGACAGTAGAACTTCCATAATTATATAATTTGGTGCTGAATTCTTTCAATTTGGGAGGGGGAGTATTTCATAATCACAAAAGCAAAAACCAGTAGAAACATTACAAGTATCAGCAGCTATGGCAACATTATGCCACATCTTGCTTATTATTCTCTCTTCTGACTTTAACTACTGCAGTGAATTCATGGACAGCAGCCCCACCCCGCCCCACTCCTGCATATCAGAGGCAGCTGATCAGTCTTCAAGAGACTTTGCTCCATCCTTTGCTCTTCTGGCTGCACCCAGTCACTAGACCTTCCAACCTACAGAATGTAGCTTGTTTTTTCTAAGCTAGGGAAAGCAATGGAATGAGCCCAGTAACCGTATAAAATCATCTGTGTTTGAATGGTCTTTTGTTCCTCGGGTGTACATCTTCGGCAAGTTGCTAAATTGAGACCTTGGGTTCCTTATCTTTGACATAAAAATTAACTTTGGATGGTTTTTGTGATGGTTAAGGGATAGAGGAAAGGCTTGTTATTGACTACAACCTGTATCTGGTTCACAAAAGCTGTAAAACATATGTTATGTATATGCTGTTCCTGTTATTCTTACTGGGAGATTTCTAAGGACCCAAGGAAATGAAAGAACATAAAAAAACCAGCCTAGATAACATGAAGAAAGTACACAGCATATCCCAGGCATTAATATATGCTCATGTTCTTTTTCTCACTATGTATAAATTCTTAACTTTGTTGTGAAAATAGCCACTGACACAGAACACTATTTCTAAAAGAGCACAACTTTTTATATTCTAGTTCATTTTATGGCTTCATACATAGAGGTTCAGTTTCCCTTAAAATCCATAACTGTGATATTTGCCAACTAAAATCAAACTTAAAGGCAAGGGGCATCACTTAAAAATCAGTTGAGGGGCTGGAGAGCTCAGCAGTTAACAGCATGTACTGCTTGTATAGAAGATCCAAGTATGGTCCCTATGTTGGGCAGCCCATGACTACCTGTAATTCCAGGTCCAGGGGGTCCTATGCCTTCTTCTGTCCTCTGGGGCACCCGCCCCCCACACACACACATGCACACACACGCACACACACGCATGCGCACACACATTTAAAACTAAAATAAATCTTTAAAAATAATTTATGAAAATCCTGTTTTGGAATTATGGCCAAATAAAAATAAAAATTATGAAAAAAACACTGAGAAAATCTGTATAGACCTATCCAACTCCAATATCACAATTTTAAATGTTTTCTTTTTCTTCACCATGTTTTATCATAAAAATGAGATTCTTTCCATTCACAATTAAAAACAGTTTGGCCTCCAAAGATTATAAGAGCAGAAAGAGATCCTTTGCTTTCAAGTTCTGTAATTATGATATCTCTGCATACAGGTATACATACATATAAACTTCCCTTGGCCTCAACGAACAACTAGATTTTAATAAAGACCACAATAAATGTGATGCCAAGGCAAGCCACAAAAACACAATGTCTGTTTTCTAGGAGTTTCTTTTGGTCCTAAGACAGTGGAGGGACAGCAGGTCTTAGGTGCCTCTGGTAACCAAACAAGCGTGAGGGATGATTCCAAACTTCTCAGTCAGGAGTCTTGGAGTGGGTTTACCTGGGACATTTCTGAGACCCTTTCAATTCATCTTCTATAATTCCAATGAAAAGTGGATGCATACTGGGGAAAAGGTTTGCCTCCCATTCAAAAATAAGACAGGCTTTTGCTGTGTGTGTTGCATGTCCCCCTGAGCAGTGGCTCCATTTTCTGAAAGTCCAGATGCTTTGTCACAGACTGGGAAAGTTCTAGGGGAATTAACAGTTAGGAGAGTAGTAATACAGGTGTTCCTGAGCAGACAGTAGGGTTTGGTTCAGATTCAGATAAACCCATTGTAAGTTAAGGATACACTTAATGCCAATAAACAAAACTGAAAAAGATAACTAAGTGTCATCATTTCAAGTGCTATATCTCTCAGCTATAAACTGAAGTTGGGAACCACATGGGGTGGGGTGGGGTGGGGGATAGCTCTGGGAGGGAGGGAGACGGAGAGGAAAAAGGTCAGAGAGAATGAATATGAATTGAGTAAGGATGATCAGCCAATATGTAAATACAGTGATTACATATTGATTTTACTGCTTATCAAGAAAGAATAAGCCGATAACACAGCAAAACAGAAGTTAGTAATAGTCTAAAATGGAAACGTTAAGAAGTGGAAGTTGCTTACTTACAATTTGCTTTACAATGATGGTTATTAATTCCCTACAGCCACTGTAACAAATTAAAACAACACAGTGGAGCTGGCAAGATGACTCAGCAGGTAAAGGTGCTTGTCACCAAACCTGATGACTGGAGCTCAACCCTTGGGACCCACATGAAAGAAGGACAGAACTGACTCCTGAAGTTGTTCTCTGACCTCCACAACTACATACAAAAACCCCACAAACGTAATAACAAAAGAAAGCAAAAACAAAACAAAACAAAAAAATGACATACACTCTCTTACAGTTCTGGAAACAAGTCTGAAATCAGTGGGACCAGGCTGATATCAAGAAGTGGGGTGGGGTCACCCCCACCTCCAATCTCTTTGCTTTCCTTTTCCAGCTGGGAGACTGGCGTTTTTTTAGAACCTCTTCCTTTACCTTCAGAGACAGCAACTTAAGACTCTGACTTCCTTGTCCTGCTTCCTTCCTTGGGCAGTCTAGTTTCCCTCCACCTCCTTATTTACGCACTTGTGACTGCCTATAGGACCCTCCCTATCTCTAGGTCCTCATCATAGTCCGATCTTTACGGTCTCCTTTGCCGTGAAAGGGATCATTCTTGGTCTGAGAGGTTTGGATCTGGGTATCTTTGAGGGTCAAGATAGGTCACAATACTCTTTATTTTTATTTATTTATTTATTTATTTATTTATTTATTTATTTATTTATTTATTGGCTCTTTTAAGATGGTCTCACTCTGTAGCCTAGGCTGGTTTTGAACTCATGGTTATCTTCTTGCCTCCAGCCTCTCTCAAGAGTGAAGATCAGAGGTGTAAAGTCCACTGTGCCGGACTTTCTTAGGATGCGATTGTGTGACAGTGGGTATGTTTTTTTGTGCTGCCTTGTCTTTTCAGAGCTGGGCACACTGGGCAAATGCACCGCCAGCAGGTACCACCTCTAGCCCTAACTTAGCTTTGAGTCCTAATGGTGCATCTCATCACTGCCTCAGCTTCCAGGCTTCAGCCATGACTGTGCCTACAGAGTTCACTGTTAGCAGGGACTGGCCAATAGCAAATTTCACAAGAAAAAGCACAGTGCTTGTGAACAACAACTGCTCTGACACCATAGGCCACAGGGAGACTTTACAGACATGAGCTTCTGTTTGTGGTACCTCTAAAACTGCCTTTTGGAAGCGGAGATACCACAAGAAAATTTTAATATGAAGAATTTCTAGGGGTTACATCTCACGTTCATACCAAATCACTTCAATCTGATCAACTCTAGTTATTCACTGTTTTGATTACGGCAAAGTCAAGAAGTCTTTCTCTTAGAAAACAACTTTAAAAAAGCAACTTTATTAAATCTGTTCTTTGACATTTTTTTTTTTTTCAGTTTTTCAAGACAGGGTTTCTCTGTGTAGCTTTGCACCATTCCTAGATCTTGCTCTGTAGACCAGGCTGGCCTCGAACTCTCAAAGATCCACCTGGCTCTGCCTCCCGAGTGCTGGGATTAAAGGCGTGTGCCACCACCGCCCCGCTGACAATTTTGTACATGAACATGATGTATTCTGATTACTCTCTCCTCTCATTCATCAGTTTTCCACCCTTGCCAACATACGCCTCCCAACAAGTTCCCTTCCCACATTCACAGCTCTTTGTTCAGTTTTGTGACTCACTGACTTTACCAAGTCTATCTGACCATGGGTTTTTAACCACCTTTTGAAGCCTGGTGGACTCATCAGTGGGTAGCAGCCAAAAACAATGACCGCCCCTCTCCCTGAATCTACCAGTAGCCGATATCATCATGGAGAAGTAGGGCCTTGGTGAGCCCCTTCCAGATCCACGTTTGTTGATAGGGCCAGTCTTGTATAGTTCCAGTTCAGGTATCCATAGCTACTATTAGATCACGATTTGATCGAACACAATGGCTGAAGGCAGCATTTTATAGCCCTTCTCTCAATTGGTCTTCTAGCGCCTACACTCTTTCCACTCCCTTATGGAGTTCCTTGGTGCACACAGAAATCTTATTTTGGTTGGGGCATCAGGTTTTGGAATTTTCTTATTCAAAATGACTGATCTACTCTGACTATATTTAATGCATTTAGATAGAAAAATGACACTGGGATATAGTTTGATGACATATACATTTTACTCGTAACAAAATTCTTTTGAGAAAACTGTTTTCTCACGTACATTTCCGTAAAAACCAAACAACACAGAACTACCTTGAAAAACCTCAAACAAAAACATGATGATATAAGGGGTTTTATTTCCAGCCTTTCACTCAGTGGTTTTCAACCTGTGGGTCGCAACCCTAACAATCCTTTCACAGGGGTCATCAGAAAACACAGACATTTACATGACGATTCATAACAGTAGCAACATTACAGTTATGAAGTAGCAACAAAAATAATGTTATGGTTGGGGGGTCACCACAACATGAGGAACTGTGTTTAAGGGTCGCAGCGTTAGGAAGGTTGAGAGCCACGGCTTTTACCTTCTCTTCCTGCGAACTGCTCGGATTGCATAAACATGGAAGAAAATAGAAGCTACACAGTTACAATTCGGCAAGAACCAGTTGAGTACGAACCCTCCTCTGCAAGCCTAGGAAGTGAAACACAATGCTTCCCATCGGCAGGAACCACCTGCTCATGGAAAACAAGCCTGAGTAGCATAACGTGAAATTTTTCTGTAGCTAAAGTTTTCACCCTCCCCTTACTTTAAAAAGTAAATTAATTTTACGTGACTTTTGAAAAGTTTTAGGCACACATAGACTTAGTTTTTTCACGATAAGCTACTTTAAAAAATGTGGGTTTGGGGTGTATGTTGTTAAAATTCATTAATTAAAAAAATAAATTAAAAAATAGGTATGTGGGGTGAGGGGATCTGGGTGTGATGTGAGGGGCCGGTGCACGTGTGTGTGTGTGTGTGTGTGTGTGTGTGTGTGTGTGTGTGTGGTACAGTATGAATGTGGAGGTCAGAGGACATCCTCAGGTGCTCATCCTTGCCTTCCATTCTGTTTGCACTGCTGTATGGCGAGACCACCTTACACACCAGCTTCAGGCAATCTCCTCCTCAGCCTTCTTCCACCTGCCAGTGGAGTCCCACTGGGACAACAGAGTCCCACCAAGGCAAATGTTTACCTGAGTTCTGGGGATCCCAACTCAAGTACTCTACCCATTGAGTCATCTCCTCTACTCCCGTTATGTGCTTTCAGTGTCCTAAGCGACAAGTGACTTCCCAACTCATCATTCTATATACTCCAGAAAGAAACATCTAACATTAAGTCTAAAGTTTTTAGAAATTAGTTTTGGCAGATGGCCTCAATTTATATCCAACATACCCATTCAATGTCTTAGATTATTTTTTTTTTCCCCAATTGGCAAGTCTATCAGTCATTTCCTCGGGAAGTACTATTGATCACAAATTGGATTGGTGTAAAGAATCTTGTAAAACCTATTCCTCTTTTTTTTCTAGAATTCATATAGAGCTCTGTGATAAGGATAATTCATTTGTATATAAGGGTGAACACAAAACAGATTTTAAAAGGAAAATCTGGTCTTTGCTTTCATATTTCTGAGGGCCTATCTCCAGGATCAATACCATCAAATCAGATTTTGGTCTTGTTCAGGCCATCTGTGATCATCCCCCAAGTATGCTACACTTCTGTTATCTGACCACAAGGAACAGCTGTGAAATAACAGGAATAAATACATGATCCTTGCCCAGTTCCTTGTCCCAGGATCCTAAAACACTTGGAATGTTCTGAGTAAGAAGTATCTTTTTTGTTCTAAGGATGATGCAATGTTGGGCATGGACAGATGCCCAGAGATTCAAGATGAGGAGTGGACATCCTAAGACCCAAAGAATCAGTGATGGAGTTTCCAACCCTGTGCTTTCAAGCCTGATCTCAGGAGAGACAGAAGAAACTGGAATGGGAATCCAGTCACTGCTGACCAATGACTTAATCAATCAGATCGACATGAAGAAACCTCCATTTAGTATCCCTAAAGGTTCAGAGAGCTTCTGGGGTGCTGAGCACATTAGGGCTGGAAGGGTGGTGTACCTGGAGAGGGCGTGGCAGCTCAGCACCCCCTAAAATTCCATGTCTTGCCCTACTCATCTCTTTCCCTGTGATGTTCTGGAGTTTCATTCTTTATAACAAATACCAGTGTGAAGTGAGGTCTTTTCTTGAGTTAACACAAGTCCTTCCAAGGAAACAGCCTGAGGAGAGGATCATGGAAGGCCCCAAAATTCTAGCCAAGTCAGACAGAAGCCCACCGACCCAGAGACCTGGAACTTCTGATTGGCATGTGAAATGAGGGCATCCTTCTAGAGGCTGAACACTCAAATCTGTGACTAAAAAACCTGACTAGCCCTGTGGACTCATCAGGGACTATTATCAGAACTGAATTGGATTAGTGATAACCAGAAAATATCAGAGTATACACAAACTCCTGATTTTTTTTCTAGACAACCAAACTCAAACATAGCACAGAAGAATGCATTCAGACTGATAAAGACTTACTTTTAAAAACAGAACTCCACTGTCTCCAGTGAGTGATGAATGAATTAACATGCTCTACGTTGTCCAAGGGTGCTGCTTAAGATCCAAATGAACTGATCATGAGCAACCAAGGTATGTATATTCCACACGTTTACCTGGCTTTCAGGCTCCCTTTGAAGACCCAGGAGGTATGAGAACACTAAGCTACAGCACCACACAACAAAGCAGGGTGGAGGCCGGCTGCAGCAGCCCATGCTACCCACTTGCTTTTATGTCCTTCATTCCCAATTGCCCAGCACCTGAGGCTGCAGATGACCATGTATCCTCCCCTCATCTGTCACTGTGGGCTCTACAGTATTCTTAGCCTTCCCTGGTACTGGGTCGGTTCAGAGCATCAGAAGGCTGAAACCTCAGACCACATGGCACTGCTGCCCACTGCAGAATGACTTCTACCGAGTTCCACTCACACTTCCCATGTCTCCTAAGGTTGTGGCAAGACATTGCTTCTGTGGGTGGTGCGGCAGACACCACATTGTTTTTTTCAGTATCCCCATGTGCAGTCCTTTAACTTCATAGAAGCGGGACCCATAAAGTACTTTGCCACTCAAAGAACTGATGGTGTATGTTCCACTCACGAAGACAAAGATCCATGAAAAGGATCCCTTTCCACATTGACTATAATACACTTTCAGGCCAACCACATGATGCTTAGTGCGCAATCTAGCGTTCCACTTTTCACACTAATTTACACATCCTTTGATCTGTACCTTCATTCCAACCATAGACTATAGGATTTTGTACGCGAACAGCAAAGAGAAAACACGGCACCCCCGCCTTTGTCCTCCGTCTCATAACATGACTAGGGGTTTGCTTTCTTCCCGTTCCTTGTTCCGAGTTTATTAACACATTTGAGGAAGGGGACAGAAGTGGAAAATGATGCAGGACGGAAGGAGAACTAAAAGAGGATCTGAAAGGAAAGAAAGAAACTTAGACACAGACACCGGGCGATAACCTCCGAGAATCTGACATAGGTTTCAGGAGGAAGTGGCAGGTTGGAGGGGCAACCAAGAGCCATGCAAGAGGTAAAGACAAGAGAAGAGAGGACCCAGGAGGATTTTATTAAATGCAGGTATGGCGGCACACACCTGAACTCCCAGCAGTAGGGAGGAAACAGCAGGACACCAGGAGTTCAAGGCCAATGGAGCTACATAGTGAGTGTAAGGTGAGCCTGGATCACCTGAGATCCTGTGTCAAAAGGCTACAGACGTACAATATACCCACTGCATTTATTCTCTCCCTGGGTATTGTCTGAGAAGTGAAGTACATATCTGAATTATTTTAACGAGTTTCCCTATCATCCTTATTTCTTTGACTGGGATCCTGCTGAGAGACTGGACCAAAAGCAAGGCTGTTCCATGCTATGTGAGTTACACATGTGAGGTTTTTCTCAGGTGATTTAACAGTGGGATATGGAGGCTGGAGAGATCACTCTGCAGTATTGCTCTTTGGAGGACCCATTTCAGTTCCCAGCACCCATGCCAGGCAGAGCATAGCCACCTCTCATTCCAGCTCCTGGGGTTCCAAAGCCTTTGACCTCCACATGCACCTGTTTACAAATACACACACACACACACACACACACACACACACACACACACACACACTTAAAAATAAAAACAGACATTTTTAAAAAGTGGAACATAAACAAGTAAATAAAATGAATAATAAAAATAAAATGGACTAGTTGGTGGTGGCACACGCCTTTAATCCCAGCACTCAAGAGGCAAAGGCAGGTGGGTCTCTGTGAGTTCCAGGCCAGCCTGGTCTACAGAGTGAGTTCCAGGACAGCCAAAGTTATACAAAGCAATCTTTCTCAAAAAAAACAAACAAAGAAAGAAAAAAAACAACCCCAAAAACCTAAATCAAAAACTTCAGCCTTGGAAAGATAAAATAAGTTCATTATGAATTATCAAACCAGACTAGTTCTTCCCTCCTTAAGCCCACCTGGTGGTGTCCCCTGCTCCCAAGGACGCAACCACATTGATGCCAAACTTCTACAGAGGCCTGACCAGTGTAGCACATTACAGTCTAGACCTGAATTCATATGATCTTCCTGCCTCAGCCTTTCAAGTTTCTGAGAGTACTAATTAAAAAGTTGTCTATGTCAGATTTCATGAATTGGTATGATCTGGAATCTGACCTGCCACATATATTTAAAAGAACCAATAGTTCAAATGAAGTTGCACCACATAATGTAGTAAGAGAAATTAAACTCTACCCAACTGCAGTAGCATGAATCTTAAAAGGTCTTATTAATAAAATCAAACTCGGAGCCAGTTATTGGGGTGAATGCTGGAAGATCAGAGAAACAGAACAAGCCACAGCTACCTCACCTCACCAGTTCCTCAGCTGATCCTGTTTCCTCAGACTGGATGCCTCTCAGCTGAACTGCTTCTCAAAAGCCTAAAAGCTCAACCAACCTAATTCCTGGTTTTCACGTCTTATAAACCTTTCTGCTTTCTGCCCTCACTTCCTGGGATTAAAGGCTCACTTCTTGGGATTAAAGGCATGAGTCACCATGCCTGGCTGTTTCCAGTGTGGCTTTAAACACACAGAGATCCGGATGAATCTCTGCTTCCCAAGTGATAGAATTAAAGGCGTGTGCGCCACCATTTTCTGGCCTCTATATCTAGTGGCTGTTCTGTTCTCTGACCCCAGATAAGTTTATTAGGGTCACACAACATTTTGGGGAACACAATACCACCACAAACTGCAATTGAAAGAAAGATACAAGGATGCTTTGGGTTTTGTTCTGTTTTGAGGGGGGCACACAATGACTTCCCTGAGACTGGGCAGTTTCCTACCACCTAGATACCCACTCATTTCCCCAAGATGAAGAGCACAAGGGTTTCCTATTATCAACCCTTTGTTTGCAATTAACCTGCCACACTGCACACAAAGATGATACCAGCCTTATCACCAGAGTGATTAAACTAGTAATCAAACATCATCTCTAAGAATGTCTTTACCAAGAGAACTTGACTTTTATTTCATTATTTGGTGTTGGAAATTGAACCTGGACCTCATGTGTGTTGGGAAATTGTTATACCATTGAGCTATACTTTCAGCTCTTCCAAATCTCCCTCTCTCTCCCTCTCTCCCTCTCTCTCTCTCTCTCTCTCTCTCTCTCTCTCTCTCTTGATAGCTGTTCATAAATGACAAGGCAATTTCTACTTGGGTTGAAATTTTAAAATCTTCTGAAAGAAAAAAAAATGGGGTGGTAGCAATATCTCAATAGTTAGGAGAAAATTAATACACCTTCAATTATGTCTGAGACTCTTCCAAGAATATATCAACCGTAATTCAAATAAAAGGAAAGGGAGACAAATTTCTTGCTATTTACCGGGAACTCTCCAGTCATCCTCCCACAGAAAGAGTCTCTTGAAAAGAGGATCTCAATAGTTAACTTATGTATATGTAGTTGATTTCTTTTTTAACTCTTTGGAGGCCCACCACTCACCTCCCAAATAAATACACAAAGACTTATTCTTACTTATGAATGCCTGGCAGTAGTTTGGCTTGCTTCTAGCCAGCTTCTCTAACTTAAATTAACCCATTTTTCTTTTGCCTCTGGGCTTTTTATCTTCCTTTATTCCATATGTTTTTCTTCCCTTCTTACCCAGTGGCTGGTAGTGTGGCTGAATGACTGGCCCCTGGCATCCTCCTCTCCTCTTTTTCCCCTAGCTCTTTCTCTCAAACTTAGATTTCTTCGCCTATTTATTCTCTCTGGCTGCCAGCCCCGCCTATCCTTTCTCTTGCCTTGCTATTGGCCATTTAGCACTTTATTCGACCAATCAGGTGTTTTAGACAGGCACAGTAACACAGCTTCACAGAGTCAAACAAATGCAACATAAAAGAATGCAACACATCTTTGTATCATTAAACAAATATTCCACAGCATAAACAAATGTAACACATCTTAAACTAATATTCCACAACACATATACATTATAGTTTGATGGAGGAAGTGGAAAAAGCATAAAATTCAGCATGACCTATTATTTTATCATTAGTATTACTATGCAAACAAAAAGATATTCTCTATCAATGCATTAATATATCAATATATCTATCTAATCAATATTAATTCTATATTCAGATATTCTTTTAGGGGCAATTTATCATTTAACAATAAATTAAGTTTTCCAAATTCTATGTAAAATTGTCATAATATTTAAAACGGTAGATGAGTTGACTACTTTACAATGACACAATAATTACTAAACTATCTCTTCCATTTCATTTCCCAAGAAGTATTTTTAAATCATAGAACCTCACCTAGGAAAGTCAATAAAAGTCATTTCAAGAAATTATGCATTCAATAATGGAATGCAGAGTATTTTCAGCCTTCAAAACACCCCAGTGGAACTGCAGATAGGGTTGGGTAGGATTTGCATGCTAAGCATGTATAAGGTTCTAGGTCTGATGTGTAAAACTGACAAAAATATTCTTAAAGCACCCCCGTGTCTAGAAACACGTTAAAACTCAGTCTATATCATTCTACTTTTTAAAAAAGTCTTAAATGCAGTGCCTAGTTCGATGTCTCGCACACTACGGAAAACTGTGTTAGACTTTTGCTGCCCCTCCCTTATGTCTCCTTGTTTTATACCCTTCATTAGTGGTAGACTCAGGTGGGGCTCTTCCCCAAGTCCGGAAAGGAAAGAAACACTTGGTACAACTGAGCTCAGTCAAAGAACCTAGCCTAGCTTCCCCAGCTGCAGGGTTGCAAGGCTAGTTCCAAGAAGGCCCATGGTTTAAGCTCACCCAAACACGGGACACCTTGGACCTAAGTGACCTGCAGGTAAACACACTAGCAGTAGCTGCTGTTGTACAACGGGGCTTCTGAGTCAGCAGCATTTACCAAGTAAGGAGTAGAAAAGCCCAAAGAATGAGAAGGTTTACATACAGACATACTGAATCACATGACATTGAACCTCTGCTCCAAGAATATCTAGAGGCAAATCCAGCCCTGGACTTGGACTTTCTATGAACCAGTAAACCCCTAAAGGAACTTTGATCTGTTTTCTGTTACTTGCTACTGAAATTTGCATAAGAGGTAAGGTTTTTTTGTTTTCTTCCCCCCCCCACCCCACACACACATGAATGACTCCCAAATGTAAGCTGGTAAGCTGTGCTTGGCTGGTAGAGGAGAAGCTGGTGGTTTTTATCATATGACAATAAAATGGACGCCTGAGTGTCTTGAGGCAAGATCATGAACCAATGAATGCCAGTGACTGGGTGAGAGACTGGCTTCTGGAGTGAGTCACCTACGTCATGTCAGCCTTTAGTTAGGTCTTGCAGGGAGAGAAACACTTGGGCTGAAACGAGTCTGTTGAGATAAAAGCAGAAGTCTGCCAGGAGCAAATCTCTGTGGCTTGTAACAGCTGAGAGTCTGGTGACCTTGGTTAAAGAGTAACCTTCAGGACTCAGTAACTCACCTCCAAGAAGTTAGCTTAGGTAAACGGTAACATATTTATAGCTCTAAACATCTTCACAAATGAACAAAGCCAATCTAAATCACATACCACAGATCAATTATTTAAGGAATGAAAATCTCTAGTTGTTTTTTTAGGAAACCTTTTTTTTTTTTTTCAGTGCTGAGTGTCAAACCCAGAACCTCCCACATGCTGGTCAAGTGACCTGCCACCAAGCTGCATTCTTAACCCTTCATACTTCCTTAGAGCATGAAGAGAATAAACTGTATTGTGACTGTACATATTTAATAAGTATGATCTACAATTTCAGTCATTTCATTTGCTCTGTCAGTGACTTCGGACACACAGATAAGGGATTCTTAAAGAGTGCTATGGTAAAAGCCAAGTGTCTATACTTATTTTTCTCAGAAAGCCACCTACAAGTTTCTTTTAATGAATGCTCTTCCACAATGAATCAAAGTTCAACTTAATTTTGAAGGTCCTGCCATTTCTCAGTGTCGCTTTTATGCGTGGTGATTCTTTTAAGTAATAGTTTAAGGCTTTAACGGTTATCACGGTAGTTCTTTGAAAAGTCCCTTATTTCTCCCAGAGGAAACAATGTTACAGGACCTACAAAGAGAACAGGGCGGGTGGGGGCGGGGATGAGGCTTAACTAGGTGTCACAACCTTTTGTCCACAGGCAGGATAGGGAGTGCTCAGCCCATGTCTTAAAAGGAGCACGGGCTGAACAACCAGGCTCCTTTTATTAGGGACGTATGTTTCCTTGGGATGTTACATGAAAAACGCTGGTAGCCAGTGGCGGGTGGGCCAAAATCCTATGTTCCCAGAGAAACTTAAGGCTCCACCTCCACGGAAATACTGGAAGATCAACCCCAATACTTTGTGCCTCTGAGGGTCTAGATATCTGCTCACTTAACTAAACGATGTGCATTCATTGTAATTTTTCTTAACTTTTCATGTTATCTTTAATGACGTTAAATAAACTATGAAGATCACTTAACTTTATGAGTGCGAATCAACAAATTACAAAATTTCTAGAACCAAAAAAATCTCAACAGATTAGAGCCAAAATTTTACACTGAGAAATAACCTCTTCTCTTACCATAATTTCTCAAGGTTGGAAAGTAATGTATATAAGACAGAAGAACAAAAACAAAAACATTCTGAAGGTCTAGAAAAAATCTGAGCCAGGTAAGAGAATTTTAGTAGGAAGAACACATGGCGGAAGAGAAAGGTGCCCCAGAGGCCACACTATGCTGTGAGAAGACAGGGCAATGACATCCCACATGCCTGACATTTGGAGTATTAGGCCATTTAAAACAGGAGCACTGGGATTCCTGCTACCCTTTAGGAGTCCCAGTAAAGAACCCCCTGCACGGAGCAGAAATTCTCCAAAGGAGAAACTTGGCACACTACTTCTCTCCAATTAGTTGTGAATTTTACATAACCCACCAGGCAAAGCTCATGGGAAACTGATCTTTTAGCATCCCCAAATGCTAGATTCTCATAAGCCTTAATTCAAGGCTCTGTACTAACCAATAGCAAACAAACTAGTTAAAACCAATTGCTGTGGCCCCATAGACTCATTCCCCCACCCCATGGGAAAATTCCAAAAGTAGGAGACTAACCAAGGACCTGCTGAGTATGTGGCTTTTACCTGAAAAGTTACAAATAGATCCTGGGATTGATTCATGAATGCTTGATGGGTTGTGTGTGTTTGTTTGTTTTTGGTTTTGATGAGTGATATATTTAGGGAGATTGAAAGCAACCAAAATTTGATCAAGGAAGGACACTTCAGTATCCAAAGTGACAAAGTGGAGACCACCCTTTGAAGAATTATCCGAACAATTACTGCAGAGGAACTTGCAAGCACATGGTGAAGAGACTGATCGGAGAGTGGAAGGTGTTACCCAGTGTCTTTGAAATTCTCAGGATGAATCTTAAAGATTTGGGCCTTCACTGACGTTTCATCTTACCTTCCTAGTACATTTTGGCTATGAATTAAACGGAATCTATAGAATTATTTAGTAGACAGTGTGAAAGGACTGACCCACAAGACACACTTGTCTCAGCAAAAACAAAGCATCCCTCAGAGTCACTGTCACATGCAAAAGCTATGTACCTTCATGAGTGTGCACCTCCGCAAGTGTGTACCTTCGCAAGTGTGTACCTTCGCAAGTGTGCACCCCCGCAAGTGTGTACCTCCACAAGTGTGCACCTCTGTGTATACCTCCGTAAGTGTGCACCTCTGTAAGTGTGTACCTCTGCAAGTGTATACTGCAAGTGTGCACCTCCGCAAGTGTATACTGCAAGTGTGCACCTCCACAAGTGTGCACCTCTGTAAGTGTGTACCTCTGCAAGTGTATACTGCAAGTGTGCACCTCCACAAGTGTGTACTGCAAGTGTGCACCTCCACAAGTGTGCACCTCTGTAAGTGTGTACCTCCGCAAGTGTATACCACGAGTGTGTACCTCCACAAGTGTATACTGCAAGTGTGCACCTCTGCAAGTGTGCACCTCCACAAGTGTGCACCTCCACAAGTGTGTACCTCCACAAGTGTGCACCCCCACATGATCTCCTCTTTTCCTGCCATCTTCCTCCTTCCTTCATGGAAAACACTCACATTTGAACACAACACAATGCCCCTTCTTCAAACCAGGTCTTGCTGCCTTGAAACTACCTATGTACACCATGCTGGGCTAGAACTCAGGCTCTGCTTGCCTCTGCCTCCCCCACTGGTGGGACTAAAGGTCTGAGCTGCCACACTTTGCTAGCCAAGACTTTTTTGAGGTCCTTTCTTCTGCCCTACATCTTTGACTTCTGCCAATCACCTTGTTTCCAATACTTATTCCATTGCATCAACTTAATAAGCAACATATTACTACACTAGGCCATGCACTCTTTTCTAGGAAGTCCTTTGTCTATTTCCTATGTTAAAAGACGTAGAATGCAATTTAATATCTAGAGAATGCAAGGGAAATTGGCCCGATGGGGATGATACATTCTTCCAAATCAAATTCTTCCCTCACAAAGGAAGGAATGTCAAGAATCAAATGTGGCCTGATGGAGTCAGGTTTCACTGGGCAAAAAAATCCACAGTTGAGCACACAGGAAAGTAAACAGCAGGCAACAGAAACAATGATGGAAAGCTACAGCCCTGAACAAGCAGATGCTTGTGAACAATGCAAAAGAGAACAACCCAGAAGCGTCAGGGATGCTGGATGCTGAAAGGATGGAGACAAGGAACAGGAGACTCATAGCCTGAGGTCCAGTGGATAAGTTAGCCAATGAGAGAGGCTAAGTCGATGTGATTTTGTAGCTCCAGTCCATTTTGTGGCTGTATCAAATAAATGTGTCAGCCACTGAAAAGGACAAAGCTTCCACGGCTCGGAGGAAAATGAAGCACAAGATGAAAGACCTAATCCCATAGGGAAGTGAGCCTCTCAGCTACAGAGTCATTACTAGTCAGCTCTGGAGCATAACAGAGAACTCAGAGCTGGCGAATCATTACCAGTCATCTCTGGAGAATCCAAAAAAAAAAAAAAAATGTTTAGAAGAAAAAAAATACAAAAGTCATTTGGCTGTGAAAACCCCCAAAATATCAGCTTCTAGGAATGGTATGCTGAGCAGTCTGATAATTTCCACAAAAAGTAAACCATCAGGGATCAGACAACTGGTTTTTTACCTTTTGAAGATGAATTACTGGGTGCTAAGAGCCAGATACCATGGGTTCTAGAATAAATGGACACAACCACAATTATGATTTTGACAGTGCTGCTGGGTTGGGTATATTGAGATAGAGTTTACAGAATAGCATGCCAAGGTCTCAACAAGACCATGAAAATGCCTGCCTCTGACTTTTAAGAAAAAAGATGGCACCAATTGGGCCACAGAATTTAGTTAAGGGAACGTACAGAAATGGACTTTTAGGAAACTGACACCTGTAGTTACTTACGGTGTTGATGGTATTAACGTGCCACAATGTGCAAACTCTTCCAGCTCAGTCTTAAGGATAAAGCAGCATAGTGTTCAGATAGTGTTTTCAGCCAAAATATATTTTCAGTATTAAAAGTAAACTTTAAAATCTTTGGAAGAATAGAATATACAGCTAAAATGAATTTTCTCTCCCTATATTGCGAACATAACTGTTGCCATTGGAACATGATGTATATTAATAAAAAAAAGTGTTATTCCTGTAAGTTCATCAAATCAGGCCACACCAAGATGGGGAAACCTCTGCCTCAGGTGGTAAGATTTCAAAACTTAGGATACTGAGCCTAGAAAAGAGAAAGCTCATGGAAAACACGACACGGTCTTCAAACACATGTGGCAACAACAGCATTTAAGAGAGAGTTAACTAATTAAGTGTCACGTCTAAGCAAAAAGAAAAATGGGAATATATAGAAGGGAAGAACATTTTAACTAAAATCTGAGAAATCTTTCTACTGGTCAGAATTCTTCAAATAAGGAAACAGGGACCTGGGGAGTTCCTGGGGACATTCTCAAAGCCGGGAAAGGTCAAGTCCACGCTGGAAAGGGCATATTGTGATGTATGTCCTCACAAGGTAGGCCAGACAAACAGTTTTTCAACTGAAGACTTTGCAATTAAGGAAGTTAGGCATGGTACTAACTTCAATAAACATCAATAAAGTAGGAAGTTGACCTGAGCTTGACTCTTTTAGAAAATGTCATCTCTTCTTACCCCTCAGTGTCTACAGAACGTCACCTAATGATCATATTGTCTGAAACTCTTAAGGACAGCTGGATTCCCCATGGGATCTTCCTACAAAATGAACCCACTGTGAAACGCCACGCTCATGAAAAGCTCTAGGATACTCAGAATTCTGAATGCAAGGCAAGAAGTAAGCTGTGCAGACCCAGCCACTTTGCTGTGTGGTGCTTATGTGAACATGTGGAAACAGGCCTGCTGAGGGCAGCTTGCTTTCAGTTCAAAAGGAGAGAACACTGTAACAGGCCCACGATGTTCTCAAGAGGCATCACGTTCCTCTACCAGCACAACCCCAGGGACCGCCAGGTTCAACTGTCTTCGCTTGAAGCAGGCATGAATGACCGGTACTCATCTATAATAGATTACACTGACGCACTGAAATATTAAAATCAGTTTATAAAACGCCTACTTATTTTAAAAATTCATGTCAGTAAGGAAAAATGTTAATACCTCCAGGGGTCTCTAATTCCGAGCATTAGCTATACATTCCTTTCTTTAAATGACATATAAAAGTTCTATTCAGTAAACTGAAACACAGAAATTCTTCAACTACCTTTGGACAGATCACATGAGGCATATTACAATAGTATCTTATTAACAGTTACAAAAATTTCTGGAAACTAACAATTTAATTTTTAGGATTAAAATTCTGAATTTGGAATTGTAAATTTAACTGCTAAAAATGTAAATGAATTTCACGTAAGATACCACAATTGAAGTTTTTTTTTTACTATGGAAGAGAGTTACTCTAATTATTTTGACACTGTATTTGGAGGACACTATGAAGGCAGTAGTTAGGAATAAAAGTTTGGGCACTGACGAAGTAGGAAGAAGACTTGGCCATAGTTCTTGCTAGCTAGCTGTGCGACTGGTAGTTCCTGTACATTCAAGTCTGGTGCATTGCCTGCGAAAATGGGACAGGTACTACCAACTTCCTCGTGGGCTGTTCTGAGGATTTAGAGTGTGCATATTTGTAAAGTGCCTGGCACAGTGAACAAGGAGCTAAAGAGAACTCACAGTACCACCAATCTATACACATGAAACTATCTAACAGGTTACAGGCCCCACAAGGCCAGGCTGTAAATGACCTAGTGTGCCACATGCCCTGCTTGACCACCCTTGCTATCTTTCTGACATGACACAGAGGTCAGTTTTCTCTGAGTTCCCTGGGGGATGTCTAATCTCAAGCATAATCTCATGCCGCCTCCTCAATCTTATAAAAAAAAAACCACACCCTTCCTTCGTTCCATCATCTTCCTCATGGCATGGCAAAAATTTTCTGGCTTTCTTTTCAGCCAGGGTTCTAAAAGAATTGCCTCAAACCTTGGACTCCATTCCTATAAAACAGGCTTCTTCTATCTGGGCACAGAGCTGCTTTTATTCAGTCATTCACCAGTAACCTCCAAACGGTCGTGTGTGTGTGTGTGTGTGTGTGTGTGTGTGTGTGTGTGTGTGTGTGCACCCACATGTATATATCCCAGCACTGGGATTGCAAACACTTGCCACCATGTTTGGCTTTTCTTACATGGGTTCTGGGGATTGAACTCAGGTCCTATCACTTGCAGGTAAACACTCTGTTAGTGGAGCTATCTCCATAGTTTCCAAGTGGTCAGTCTTATTGGATGCTTTTCAGTCTTCATCATGTGCACCAAGTCAGCCCTGGATTAGTCTTCAGTCGTTGTCTTATCTCTCTGCTGCTTTCTAAACTGCTGCTCCTTTGAAATGTCCCACTCACCTAGATGCTATGATTCCACTTCCTCTGGGCTCCTTCTACCTCCCTTTCTGTACTAGACCACTAAGTGCTAACGTTTCCACTTGGTGCTATGCTCTGCTGATTTTATGCTCTCTGCCTATAGGATCACATTCCTTCCCATGGCTGGGGCCCAGAACTCTTAAACTTCCACGTCAGCCCAAACCCACTCTGTGTTCTCACCAGACTCACACGCCCAACTGTGAAGTTAGTGGTTCCACTGGACTGTTTCACAAGCATCCCAAACCTAACCCAGGCCTACTGAAATCGTCGGGTTTCTTCTCAAACCTGCTCTTTTCAGTTTTCCCCTTTCCATACACCGAGTTATTCAGTCTAAGCTCCTCAACATACCCATGCAGCCTTGCGTGACTTGTCCTAACGTATCTCTTCACTCTTGACTGTTTCTCCTTTAAAGCATTCTGTTCAAGATGCCCCGACAGCTTTGCAGATACAGGCAGATTTTTGTCACTTTGTGGCCTTTTCAGCGAAGTGTTTCCCCCAGCTAGAAGAGTTTCCTCCATCTCTCCACCCACAGCCCTATTTCTAAATGTAAACATCACTAGTGCATTCCGGCTCATACCCAATTATTAGATAACACTAATGATGTGTACTGTCCATGGTAGAATATCACATGACATTTAAGTGCCACTTCTCTCCAGAGATCTTTCTTGAACATCCCTCCTACCTAAAGTGCCTGCTGCCTAAGTCCCTTTTATAATATCCTGTTAATTTCCCCATAGTAAATGCAATTTGAATGGTTAATACATTTGTGTTTTGCTTAGTCTAACGTCTCTGTGAAAAGTACACTTTATCAAGGACCATGCTTGCTTTGCTTGCCACTGTCCCCTCTGGGCATAACAGGTGCCGGCTCATAAGGCCTTAGATACCAGTGGTGCAGATCTTTCCTCTCATAACATAAATGATGCCATATTGCAACCCAAACACAGTTACTACACGGCACCGACAAATTTTCACATTGTTTGAGTCTAAGAACTAGAAGGAGTCTTCCACAACTGTGTTGTGTCTGATAACATAAACATCAAAATGGTCTCTCTCGTACATTAAAATAAACAGGATGAAGAGGGTAAGGATTATATATGTCAGGTTCATAACCAAATTAATTGATAACTTCACAAGGTCAACGATCTGTTAAAGAAGATATAAATAGGGGCTAGAGAGATGGCCCAATGGTTAACAGTACTGCTGTTCCCTAGCACTCACACAGCACCTAACAACCATCTCGAACTCAGCTCAGGAGAATCTGATGTCCTATTTTGACCTCTACATGCACATTGATACATGCAGACAAAATACCCACACATAAACTAAAATAAAAATCTTTTTAAAGACAATATAAGTGTCTATTTCATATAGGATCTTAATATATTTTAAAATATATTCTTTTTAAAATAATATATTTGTGTGTTTATATCTCATTTTTATACCTCAAATATACTCACTTTTAAATCCTTTTTCAGGTTTACTTATTTTATATGTATGAGTGTTTAGTCTGCATGTATGAATGTACACCTTGTGCAAGTCTGATGCCCACAGAGAGAGTCTCATGCCAGAAGAGGACACTGCACAGCCTGGGACTGGAGTTGCAGATGGTTGTGAGCCATCAAGTGATAGCTAGGAACTGAACTGGGTCCTCTGCAAGAGCAGCCAGTGCTCTTAACCTCTGAGCCATCTCCCCAGCCCCCTAATATACCTACTTTTATAAAGGAAAAATATCCACATTGTCTATGTCTGGTGCTATGGCTCAAAAAATTCAATTCTCAGCCAGGTGTGGTGGCACATACCTTTAATCCCAGCACTTGGGAGGCATAGGCAGGTGAATATTTGTGAGTTCAAAGCCAGTCTGGTCTACACAGTGAGTTCCAGGACATCCAGGGCTATGTAGAGAGACCCTGTCTCAAAATAAACAAAACAAAACAAAAATAAATTCTCTGGTTATCTATCTACTTAAAATTGTTAACAAAAGCCGAAGAAAATGTTCTTCCCTTAAGCAAAAAGAAAATGGAGCCACTGAAATGGAGATTGCTTCCACCAGGGACCTCAGTAGCCTCTGTTTAATCACCTCCTGGGAACACAGCAACTGTATCAGCAGGCTGCTCTCTTCTGCTGACGAAATTACCCTGAAACATCACAGTGCATTTACCTCGTATCACATTATGTAACACCTAAAACAACCCCTCCTGGAGCTGGAAATTGTAAAGTATACAATCAACCCAGATAGTCTCACGCACGTAGAAAACCAGAGAAATGACTTCAGTCATCCATGGGTGCTAATAATGCAAATGACTTCATCTATTCCAAAGAGGATCTATTTTGGTTCTGTTCTGCTTTATACTATAGATGTATTCTGTACAATTAAATGCCTTCAAATATATGGACAAATTACAGTTGCAAAAGCCAGAGTAGCGATTCAGCAGTATTTTTCTTTAGTTTAGAAAGAATATTTTAAAACACAAATAAATGGCCTTTGGGTGCTTCATAAATTCAAATGGTTACAATTTGCCATCTACCCTACCAAGCATTCTAATAAACTAATAAAAACATTCGAAAATTTTATTTATATAATCCATATGCATCTGATGGTTTGCCATATCTAAATGACAGGGTGGCCATTCTTCATATCTAAACACTTCCGGTCTCATCTTACAGCCATTAGGTCACACTTCTCATCTCCCTAACATCAAGTCATCAGTGACTTCTTCAAATAATAAAATCAGTTTCATGTGCCAGTAACAACATTGATTGAGCAAAGACCCTTTCCCTCCCCTCTCCCCCTCCTGTCTCAGCAGCCACTGGATGCTCTCTTGCTTCAGAGGAAACTGAGAAGTTCCTCCACCCAACTCACTCACTTTCCCTTTCCTCCCAGACCACTGAGATGGATGCTCTCTGTGGCTGGCATCTTCACTGCTTGGTAGGATGCTGAATCAAGTTTGCAAATCGTGGACCAACCTGTACCTTGTCAGGTCTCCTTAAACTTGGCCTGCTACCCATGCCAGTTCTAACTTGATTCATGTTGAGGAGGGCAAAGTGAGAACAAGTAGGCAAGAGCGCTGTATGCTCACAATGGACAGACCACCAAGGAAAGTGCAAAGACTGGAGAACGTTAAAACAATTCCATCAGTCTCAGAAAGAGAACTATCAGACATTTCTCTCGTTTGTGGCTCCTGGTATGATGATATTTTATCTGTGTATCCCAGTAAAGTTTATCTGAGGAGCAGAGGAAAAAGCCAGCCACTGTAGCAAACATAGAGGTCAGGCAACGGTAGCACATGCCTTTAATCCTATCACTCGGAAAGCAGACATTCATCCGGATCTCTGGGAGTTCAAGGCCACACTGGAAACAGAATCAGGCATGGTGATACATGCCTTTACTTCCAACACTAGTTAACCATAGAGGTCTGGAGGTCTGTACAGACAGACAGGAGGTGACAGGGCTGGGCAGGAAGAGGAAGTGATGTAGGTGGGCAGACAGAAGAAATGAGATGGCAGGGCACAGAAAGACATATAGGCGTGGGTAAACAAGATGTAGGTCTCTTTTAGCAGAGAATCTCCAAGTGGTGAGGACATGGCTGGCGTCTTTCTGCTTTTCTGATGTCTAGGTTTTAACCCCAATATCTGGCTCCGGGTTTTTTATTAATAAGACTGTTTAGCACTTCGTCTTACATCCTGGTCTTTATAGACCCATGAAATCATGTATGACGAATGACATAAAAGGAGAACTGAAACTGCCTGGAGAGGAAAAGCAACTAATGAGGGGGGGAGGGGAAAGAAAGGGGAGGGTAACAGGGTGTGTGGGAGGAGGAACATAATCAAAGTATACTATACACTTGCATGAAAATGAAAATGTCTGACGTAACACTGTATAATAAAAAAAAAATAAACTAAAGTGCGAAAACTAACCCGAGCCCTAACCCTCCAGGTCATCTCCATATTGAGCTGTAAACACAGGAAAGGAGAAGTGTATAAAAATGCCCAAGCGCTGTCATCACTTTCACGACAGATATGAGTAAGCTTACAGATCCCGTACTGACTACAGAGACAGAACAAAAAACAAGGGGATTCCTGTCAGACCACGAAAAGACAAGGTCAGAAGACCTGGTTGATGCTATTGCCAAGCGGTCAATTTCAAGTCACCCTGGCAGACCGCAGGTTCTCTAGTTTGTCCCAAAGTTCTTAAAAAAACCTTTGTATGAAGAATGAGAGTACACATGTTATTTATATCCAGTACTTAAATACACTTCATCATTTCATCGTTTAATGGGTGATTCCCACATGCACTGAGAACTCAAAGGGTTCTATCCAATGCCAATCCACATGGTTTCAGGAAGAACCCAACACGGTGTGGCTGAGAGGTCAGATGAGACTAGACTGAGACTTGCATCTGCCACTACTTAGTTCTGTGACCCTGCACTGGCGGCATAACACGTCTGAAGTGTGACACCTTTGTCAGTAGGGATGGTAACAGCAACTACTTCATGGGTGGGTGGGGCGTTAGTATGAGGTTACACAAGAATGCAAATCAGTCTCTGTCAAATAGTTAATAATCTACAAACTACTATTCACAGCAAACAACTCATGACTGATGAGTATGGCACATGCGGCTAGACTTTTGTAAGAAACCAAGAACCCAGACAAGAACTAACGTAAATAAGGCAGAGAAATGGACAGAGTTACTGGATATACTTCCAAGACTGACTGTGTCAAGGGTCCCAAGAGAAGGTTTAGAATGGTCCTCAAGGCCCTTAATAACCTCTGTGTCCAGTGTGGGGGAGAAGGGGAGGATAAAGGAAACTGGAAAGGCCTCAAGAGGTCAGTGCCACACCTTAAGATGGGTTTTCCAGAGTGGTGTTCACATTATAGGATATGAGAACATGTGGATGTATACAGAAAGTAAGATTTTTGAGGGAGCAAAGTATAAGAAACAGAGAAGTCAAAGGAAGAGATAAAGACAGAAGGGGTAGGAGAGAAGCCAAATGATGCTAAACCACAAAGGTTGGGACACAGATGTGACATGTCTGAACCCTGCCCAGGAACACTCATTTGCCAAGATGCTTGGGAGGGCACACGATTAGGACTTGGTACCCGAGGATGCTGGGAGCAGTTGGTACATGAGGATGCTGGGAGGACTTGGTACATGAGGATGCTGGGAACAGTTGGTACATGAGGATGCTGGGAGGACTTGGTACATGAGGATGCTGGGAGAACTTGGTACATGAGGATTCTGGGAGGACTTTGTACATGAGTATGCTTGGAGGACTTGGTACATGAGGATGCTGGGAGCAGTTGGTATATAAGGATGCTGGGAAGACATCGTACACAAGGATGCTGGGAGGACTTGGTACATGAGGATGCTGGGAGGACAGCTGTTTATTGGAATTTTCAGATCCAAGGTTTTGGGAGAAAAAGAGGAAAATTTCTAAAGTTGGATGTGGTAGTGTATACTCACAATTCCAGCACTCAGAAAGCTGAGGCAGAAAAATGGTTAAGTTGGAACTGCCTCTGGGGAAAAAAAGAGGTGGGGGGGATGAGATTTCTGCTAAAATCACCAACATCTGAGTTGCAAGTGGGAGCTATGAAGTTCCACATAGCTGGAGTACAAAGCATTTTCTGGTCCATAGCCTAGTTGTATCTTATATACTATATGAATTATATTTATATGTTAAATATATAATATATATATTGTATAAATTCTCTGAGGAGTAGCACAAATACTCAGTTCATAGCCTTGAGACAAAGTGATCTCATGGTCACAGATAAAACATTTGCACACATAAAATAAAAATAAATCTTAAAAAAACAATGAAACACAAAAGCACATACAAAGTATACACATGAGTATGTACACACACACACACGCACATGCACATGCGTGCGCGCACACACACACAGACACGCACACACACACAGACACACACACACACACACACACACACACACACACACACAAATAATTAACCCAGAAATCACAGTATGTGAATAACTTACCACACTTATCTTCCCTGACAGTCTGTCATTTCACCTTGGTCTTCACTGAAGGTTATGACTAAAACATGTTCCTGGACAAATTTCAAGAATTATACAAATTCCCTGAATTTACATATATTTTTCTTAAAAGAGACATGTCTTGCTATGTTGCCCAGACTGGTTCGGAATTCACAATCCTCCTACCTCTCAACCTCAAGTATGGGATTACAGGCAAATGCTATCACACAAGGTTCATTAGCACTTATTTTTACAGTATTTTTCTAAAGAGCATGTACTTTAAAGTCTTTTAGAATTAAAAAAAATATGTATATGAACGTTTTTCTTGCATGCATGTATGTGCACCATGTGTGTCTCTAGTACCTCTGAGTTCAGAAGGTGTTGGGTCTCCTGCAACTGGAGTTACGGATGGTTGTGAGCCACCATGTGGGTGCTGCAAACTGAACCCTGTCCTCTGCATGAGCAACAAGTGCCCTTAACTGATCAGCCATCTCACCAACCCAAGTCCATATATTTTAGTGCACTCAGTCCTCTTAACATCCTCATTAAGGAGGTAGTATTATTACACCCATCGTAGAGAAAAGAAAACTATACCTGATACCCATGTCTAGTAAGTAGCTCTATGGAGCAGAAACCCATAGGAGGCCCCAAAGCAAAGTAGCCTGAGCTTCCTGATAACCCTTTGGTATAGGGTTGTTAGGTTAATTTACTGGTCTTCTTCTAGGATATGGGGCATCCGGACTCACCTGAGATTTCAGGTTAAACACAACTGTTGTTAACTCTTAGCTAACTTTAATATGGATCCGTGATGCTGCAGTGTGGGGAAAACATTTTTAGAAGGTACTTTTTTACATGGCTACTTTTGAACAAATGTATTAATGCCTACTGGATAAATAATTTCAAAGATACTCAATGGTGAAAAACAACCTCATTCCCAGGATATTAACCAAAGGACCTTATAAAACAATGAAGTTTTTTAAAAGTCAATTTACTATATATATATGTAAAGTCATTTATTTTGACAATAAATAGCAAATGCTATTATTTTCTACTTCATCCAGGTTACCTACCATAATCCACTCTGAATAGACATTTCCCTAAAGCAGAAATAAAAATGGTCAACAAATATATAAAAATGGGGTTGTTCAGGTAACTCAACACGTCAAGGCACTTTCTGACCTGCCTGATGGAAAGAGTTGACTCCCTGGGACCCACATGGTAGAAGTTGTCCTGAGACAACCTACTTTGCTGACATGCACCCTGCTTTATACCCAAACCCAGATGCATGCACACAGATAAAAGTAAATAAAAATAAAACAAAGAAAACATAAATACAAATGTTCAGTATCATTTTGCATCAGGAAAATGAAATTTAAAAAAAACAATGAGATGTCATACGATCACACTTTGATTGACTAGTGGGGATATGGGAGATGGAAAACTCACCCACACCATTGATAGGAATGAAGATGTATGCAGCTACTATGGAAACCAGTACAGAAGTCTCAAAAGCCTGGGCACAGTCAAGCAAGGTGGTGCAATCCTGTAATCCTAGCGTTTGGGAAGTTGAGACAGAATGATCAGAAGTTCAAGGCCATCTTTGGCTATCCTGGAATTTCAGAACAGCATGGGCTGCAAGAGAACCTGTCAAATAGCTAATACAGAAGATGTTGAACTCAAAGGAATAAATACAATACATGTTTGTGGTTACAGATATGTTGGTTACTCTGATCTGACCATAACACATTATATACATGTATTGAAATGTCACCCAGTATCTCATATATATATATGATTATGTTCCAATTAAAGATTTTAAATGCTGCTCCCATCTACTGAATGGATTTCATGACTGACCTCCCCAGTGGGTTGTAAGCTACAGTTTAAGAAGCAAAACGGTCCTTGGAATTCAATCCAATTGCTCATCCTACCCCTGCAAAGAAAGCAAAGCACATGGTTCTAGCTGCTAATGGCTGAGTATTCACAAGCTTGTTTTTAATCACCAGGAAAAAGTTAATGATTTCCTGGAAACATTAGCAGGTCAAACTTGACCATAGATGTTTTCGCTGTAATGAACAGTCATAATGCATAAATATTCCCTCAAGAGCTGCCTGGTTTGAACCCCATGAAGGAAAGAGGAGAGGAAAGATTTAAAGGACAGTGCAATGCATGTGAAAGTTTAATTGGTAATTAGTAAAATGGTCAAAGGAAGCAATGCTTTTGAAATATTCTTAATATTTTTAAGATTAATGAAGACCGCTGAGTACTAAAAATGGTACGGTGATAAAAATTAAGACTCACTAACCATTCTGTTCTGCATTAGAGATGATGTTTGCCATATGCTGCCTTTCACATGGTCACCAAATATTTAACACTGGCTATATGCCAATCATCGTGTTGGCTCATGGGAAGAGCACTGAACCATTACAGGGTCCTCTCCTGCTAGGTGGCATTTTGAGAGGAGACTGACTAAAGACAGCAAACAAATCAGAACTATGTAGAATGTGTTCCCCACCCCTTAGGCAGATCTGTGGGCCACTCCAGGCAAGCTACCCAACAGGCAACCTGGATGGATCTCTGAATCGATCAAATAAGATTCCAGTAAAGACCACTAAAACATTTTACCTTCCAACCCAGGTACAGCTTTTACTACTTAGCATACTCCAACACTGACATGGTGTTCTAACCCACCTGTCAGACCAGGCAAAAAAATACATACTGTGTGCAAGATAAACTGAGACAACACGGTAGGGGATAAAACAGCTGGAGATGAAGACAGCTGGATGAGGGTGCGGAATTCAGAGTCTCCATTTGAAAGCTAAGTGATCGCAATATTTAATTTCCTGAACAATAAGTTCCTCATGGCATTTAACCTACGCATAAGATCAGTATGTACATAAAGCAAATGTTTGCAAAGGCACTTTGGAAGTACCAGTAAATGTTCACATTCACCATTACCTTGTGTGAGCTGGAAGCACAGCGAACCTGATAGAGTAAAATGAACGAGTATTAAGAAGGTACAGTTAACACTGACCAGATTCTTAAAACTGTTTTGTTTTCTTTTCATCTATCAATACAGTCAAAACCTGTGACCTGATGGCTATCTGAGCCCAGCGGGTAACTGGTTTCTCCTTATATTTCAGACATATTGTGGACAATCAGACCTCTAGCGGGCCACAGCCAGCATAGTGAAACAAGCTACAGGCTTAAGTTTAAAAGGGCAACAGTTCACATGGCACCACTCTGCCCATAAGGCTCTTTCTAGGATCCAGCACTGCTCTGTGGGGCAGGAGAGGGAAAGGATGTCCCTCTGTCCCCACCCGGGGTGGCAGCATAGCCAGTCAGAACCATCCAGGTGATGTCTTTCACACATGATAAGGGTCTGTATTCAACCTCAAGGGTAAGTGAGGCCTTGTGTCAGGTATATTTCTATATATTATGAGAAACCACTCATTTTAGAAAGGACACAATCTCTCTAAATTTAGAAAAAGAAATCACAGCTGGGCACTAGTGGCACACGCCTTTAATCCCAGCACTGGGGAGGCAGAGGCAGGTAAAATTCTGTGAGTTCAAGTCCAGCCTGGTCTACAGAGTGAGCTCCAGGACAGCCAGGGCTACACAGAGAAACCCTGTCTCGAAAAAAGAAAAGAAAATGAAATCACTTAAATTCAAACCCTATCACAGAGGTGAAATATATAGACTGTGTTTCCTAGCACCTTGGTTGGTTAATATTTTAATATTAACAATACTATAGATGGATAAACTTGACCAAACATAGCACAAGACATTTTCATAGTATAAACCAGATACTTTGAAGCGGTCTTTTATAAGCAACTTGAAATTCTAGAAGCTAGGATGAATTTTTCCAATTTAATTTACAATGGGTTAAATTAGTTTTAGGCTGCCAGGATTGCCCATAGATGTCTGTTCCACCCACACTGTGAGGATTAGCATGTCACACAATGTTAACCTGAGTTAACCTACAACAGAATTTTTCAAATTTCTTCTACATATAACTCCTTTTTACTTGAGGAACTTGTATGTGACCTTGGATATGCAGGTATTATAAAACACAAATACACATTACACATTTACTGATAATAAATCATACATTCACTTTAAAATAATTTTTGGTATATATAATTTTATCATTTATTGAAGATGAAGGCAATTTTATATATTAACAAGACAGGTGTGTTTATTTCTACATTAAGGATTAACTCTTGGCTGATTACTGTACATTCAGTGTTTTCAATATTCTTCAGAAAAGATCCACATTTTTACTTTATATTTGTCAAGGTGGAGAATGTCACTCCACAAATACACAGCTCAAAGTGTACAGGTATATTTAAGGTACCTCAGAAACTACTGTATTACACATCTGTCCTAATCACAAGCTCAAATTCATTTAATGATTTTTTTAAAGTTAAACTCAGGTCAGCAATTCAAACCCTAGTTTTTTAAAAATCAAGAGTCATAGGGTTGGAATGATGGCTCAGAGGTTAAGAGCACATCCCACACTTGTAGAGGACCTGAGTTCAATACCCAGCACCCACATGGCAGCTCACAACTGCCTGTAAATCCAGCTCCAGGGGATCTGACTTCCCTCTGTCCTCCTCAGTCATGTGGAGACATACATATGTATACATAAATAATAATAAAAATAATTTTTAAAAACTAACCATTATAACATAGTTTAACCCAAAGACATACTAACTTGATACTTACCTGCTAAGGAATAAGAGTAGGAAAAAGATAAGTCTTTGCTTTCTATAATTAAACTGTGTTTCTATAAAAGCAGAGAGCTTGTATAAATAGTAAACACACTGCAGTGCACAGCATACAACAGTCTCAAATCGGAGCTGAGGTGTTTCAGGCCACATTTCCCAGCACTGAGTGGCACAATGGCACACACACACACACACACACACACACACACACACACACTCACACACTGTGTGTTCAGACCCAAAGGCTGCAGGGAAACTGTATGACGCCGCTGCGTGATCTCGAACTGCCCAGTACACCCTGGAATTCATGATACGTTTGATTGGGAGTTACATTTTGGTCATTCTAAGTCAAGAAGCCTTTTATCGGTGCCAACTTTTTCAAGACCTCCACGTTCAGTTATACTCCATCAGGGGTGTGGCCAGAGTTTAAGAGGCTGCACTCTACAAGCTGCCCTTTGCCACAAAGGTGCCCCTCGGTTCTAAGCAGGGTTGCAGGGCACAAGCTCTGGATGGGAAAACAAAGATGGGCTTAGCTGCTGCTTTGCTGTGGACCCTGCTATCAGCATCTTTAGGTCTAAACCTCCGTAAGAGTCAAATCCTCTTTGGGGACGAAGATTGTTACGTATGAAGATTATATGGATTTGTTTTCAAAGCCTCTTCCCCATCGAGGCATGGAGGAAGAGGGTAATAATTACACTGAACCCTGGAAAAAGATGCTGATCACAGATAAAGGTGATCAGTTCCAGGCCTCTGGCTGCCTCAACATCTTCCTGGTAGTGCATCTCTGGAGCACCTCCCTGAGATATGACAGTGACTTTGATTACCAGTCACCGAATCTAAAGTACCTTGGGACTAAGGCAGTACATCATTGATCATTTGCCTCATAGGTTTAGGGCCCAACTGTAAAATACGTGGAAAACTCAGACTTCTCAAGGCCCTTTGGACAATCTAATTCACAGCATCATTTTCTGGTACCTAACTGTACTACCTACCAGTGTCTCTGGGAAGCATATGGGTCTAACTTGACTTATTATATAACAGTTCCTTCTCCCTGATCTCAACAGCAGGAGCAGCTCACAGGATGAGACCAGCCTGTGGGGATGAGAACTGCGTGAGGATCAAAGTGCAGGTCGCCATGGGAGGAAGGCCTGGGATGAACTGTCTGGACCTTCTCAGCACCAGCCAGCCTTCCTGTCTACACGGCCATCTTGGTTTCTCTCTGCCAGAACGGGCAAGTCTACCATGCACCCTCAAGAAAAAAGTGAGTGGAAGGGACTTGAGGACCATCTGCCTAGCTCTGACTCTCCTTGATACGGCCCCCTATCCCAACTAGGATGCTTGCTTTTTCCAAATCATCCTTAATGTGGGTCTCATCTGGGCTGGCAAAGATGGCTCAGTGGGTAAAAGTACCTGTCGTGAGGCCTGGCAACCTGAATTCAATACCAGGACCAACACGGTGGAAGGAGAGAACTGACTCTTGAAAATTACCCTCTGATCTCCACATGTGCACGGGGACATGCGTGGGCTCTGTGACATGCATGGGCTCACATACATGCAAATCAATAAATGATACAATAAAAACTTCAAAACATGATTCGCATTTAGCAACTGAAGAACCGGAAAGGACATTTCAAGGACTCGTCCGAGGCTGTTTAGTGAAGTGACCTTCACTGTGCTGGTAACTGGGAAGCTGAGGACGGCAACGGCCAGGTCAGAGGCCGCCAGTCGGAGTGCAGCGTTATCTGAGGGGTGGGGCTGGGGGCTCCAGTGTGCTCTGTACTCTGTGTCCTTTATCATCGCAGCTGCTGACAGAGATGGCTGGAACCACGCCGCTGGCCCTGACAGGGGTGGGTAAGAGAAGAGAGGGGGGCGGGGAGCCACAGTTCTGCTTCTGGTGATAAGCAAGGGAGGAGGCAGGAGCCAGCAAGTCTGGGGAAGGCAAACCTCTGCGCACAACGCAGTCTGAGGAGTCACTCAGGGTCAACTTGCCTGCCCCGCCAGACCCTGCAGAGGTAAAAAGTAACCTGTAACCCTCCCATAGTCCTCCCACAACGCTCCTGCAGCCCCTTCCTGAACCTACTGGAACCTTCCACTTGGTCATCAGGTAACCCTTGATCCTGAACCCCTATATTTCAAAGAACTTTAAAGGGATTTTTACATTTATTTATTTTCCTGGGTATGTGTGTGGGCTGGTACACACTTCAGCACTTGTCACGGAGGTAAGAGAACACACTGTGGGAGCTGTGTCTTCCCTCCTTCCACCATGTGGGGCTCAGGGATGGAATTCAGGTCACCAGTCCTGGCGGCAAGCGCCATTATGCCAGCATTCAAAAGATTTAAAGAGCCTTGAGGTACAGTTTAGTAGTTGTGTTTGTTTAGAATATTGGGGGCCCTGAGAACTATCCTTAACACCTCTCTCTCTCTCTCTCTCTCTCTCTCTCTCTCTCTCTCTCTCTCTCTCTCTGACCTCTGACACACACACACACACATACACACACTCAGTATAGAGGAACCCACATGAAAATCACAGATTGCAAACAATATCAAATGAATGTGGAAGAGCAGGAGCCCTATTCGGCCCTAATTAAGAAATAGTTGCATTTTTACGACAATGTAAGGCAAGCCAGCAGGGTCATGTCACCTAAAGTTTTCCCCAGAACACAGAAGGACAAAGAATAAAGTTATTCAATAATGCAGTTCTTCACTTGATGACGAGTTTTGTTTATTTTTGATGTTTTGAGGTGTTTTTATTTTCTTCTTTCTTTTTTATCTTGAGACCGGGTCTCATCGTATCAGCCCTGTCTGATCTGGAAATTGCTGATGAAGACTCACTGTCCTCAAACTTGTGGGAGTATCCCGATACCTCTGCCTCCTGAGGATGACAGTTATGCAGGACCATGCCTAGACTTGCATTTGGTTTTTTTCAAGACTTGTTAAGGATCAAGGGGTTAATAAATATATAGCTAATATACTTTGAGTCTACAAATTCTTTGCAAAGACATAAGAAGGGTCCCAAGAATCAACCAATCCAACTAAACAACTACATCAAAACTCTTAACTCCACGGAAGCTCCTGATAACCAGCTGGCCAAGGTCAGGCTATCCTAAAAATTCACCAGGACTTATGCAGAGTAAATCCACCCAATGGGAATCCACTTTCCCATTTACAGAGTTATACAGCTATATTCGAAATCATCAATTCAAAGGGAGATTATTAAAGTATGCTTTTTTACTTTACTTTCTGGAGGTGGGGCCTTACTCTGTAGGCACAGCTAGTCTGGGATTTCCTACTGGGGCCAACTTCATGTGCAACTTGAGACGCTCCTGCCTCAGTCTCCTTCCATCTCCCTCAGACTCTGGCGCTAGGAATACAAGTGCGTGGCACTATGCCCATTTAAAGCAGACTCTTAAATTTAACCTTGCTGTAATTGAAAAGCACATCAATGGAGGAGGTTTGGTAAGAGAGTATTTACCAAACACAGTCACACAACGTTTATGAAACTGCATGATAAAATAGCACACACAGAAATTGTGGACTATTTACTAACAAGGAAATGGGCAGGGAGGGGCAGAGGGAAATAGTTCGAAAGCAGCTTGGGGCCATTGGACACATACAGTGGTAGCAAGCAGAGCAGGGCAAATCTTGCCTTTTCTTTTCTCTGAACACATCAGGCGATTTAGGTGAAGTACGTGATTTGGTTTAGAGGAAAACTGTGATTGCGTCAAGCTGGCCTTGCCCTTGGCCTGACTTTGCGCTCCTTCAGAGATTGCTGGGACTTGCTTGGACTGCCCTTAAGTAGACTGCCCCAGAAAAAGCTGCCCTGTGTTGTCAGGAACTGGCTCTCAAGTAAGTGCCATTGGGCAATTCCTCCTTATGACACAGCGAGTTTCATCAGGAAGCATTTGGAACGATTTATACTCTGGGTGGCTCCTCTTTCTTTCTTCCCTTTTCCCTTCCTTCCTTCCTTTCTTTTTTCTTAAATTTTTTTGGTTGTTTAACTCTTTTGTAGAATCCTTTTGTTGTTTTGCTTTTTGCTTTTTAATAATGTCACCACTTCCGGCTTTCATTGTATAGCTGAACTATAGGGTAAACTCTCTCATGCTCTCTCTCTTTCCCTTCCTCTTTCCTGTTTTCTTCCTCCTCCCCTTCTCTTTCGCTTCCTTGCCTTCTCTCCCCCCTCCTCTTTTCTCCCCCTTCTCCCCTCTCTCTCCCTCCCTCTCTCTCCCCACTTCCTTCCTCCCCTTCCTCTTCTCCCTCTCCACCTTGTTCTCTGCACTTTCTAGTGACAAATCTGTTAACTGTGTTTAAAGTCCCACTGATTTTTTTAACCTTGATCTAAACCCCAGAAAGTGCCAAGGTCACACGGATGCATTGTTAGCTCTATATGCCTTTTCCTTTGACTGTTTTTCAGAAGAGGATAAGGTACACACATCACAAATAAGTGGATGTTTATGGGCTGAAAAGCTATGCCCTTTTCCAGTGTGGGTCTGCATGCTGGTTTAAGGGGCTCCCTTTATATTTTAGGATAAGAAGTTAACATGGAGCAGGTTGTTCATCATCAACCAGGTTTTAGCACTGGGATTTGGAAATCACTTTATAGCCAGAATAAAAAGCATTCTCACTTTTGGAACTATCTCCATAGGGCACCTGTAGAAAAAAGGAAAAGAGAGCGGGGTGGGGAGAGCCAAGAACCCTGAATTCTACATCACATCCAAAACTTAGCTCAAAATGGAACAAAGCCTTAAATAAAAAGCAAAATATTATAAAAAAAAAAAACCCTTCAGAAAAATAAAGCAAGAAGGAATAGCTTTAGAATCTAGGACAGGACAGAAATGTCACATTTGACACCTAAAGCACAATTCACAATTCACAAGAGCAGAAACTGATAAACCGAACCAGAACAAAGTTTAAAACTTTTGTTCTACTAAAAGAAAAAAACAAAACAAAAAAATTAAAAATAAATAAAAACAAGCCATTGGCTGCACCAGAATATTTGTGAACCATACATCTCATAAAGGACTATACATAAAATGTGTAATAAGCCCCCCAAATTCAACAGTAAAAGCCAGGAGATTCAATTTAAAAATGGGTAAAAGCCATGAAAATAAATTTCACTGATGATTTAGAGACGGTAGTATTCATATGAACAGGCACCAGAATCATTAGGCATTAATTAAAACTGCGATGAACTATTACTGCACACTCTGGGAATGGCTAAAATAAATACCGACACCGTCAAATGCTGGTGACAGCGCAAACAGGGTCACTCATACATGGCTGATGGGAATGCCATGTGCTACCACCATTCATTCTGGAAAAGACTGGTGGTTTCTTATAAAACAGTCATTTATTATTTGACCCAGCAATTGGGTATTTAACCTAGAGAAATGAAAACTTTAATGTTCACACAAAAATTTGTAGATCGATGATAACAAGCAGCTTTACTTATAACAGCCCAAACCAGAAACAAATGTTCTTCAATAGAACAATGACTAAAAAGCTAACATCCTCCATCCATGGAATAGAACCATTTAACACACAGGAATAAATTAGCGATAACTAATACACACAACAGCGTGGATGGATCACGACTAAATTACAGAGAGGAAAAAAAAACTAATTACCATAACTTATATGGTATATGAATTCATTTATATAATAGTCTTGAACTGAGAAACTGGAGCCTAGAAATTCACTAGTAGTTAAGAGTGTCCGGTAGAGTGAAGGGCACAAGAATGGTTACAAAAGGGCAGGACGCAGTATCCTCTTTTAGGGACCATATTTAGGAAATGGGAAATGCATCCTTACAAGCATAGATTGCAGGTTGGAGATACAGTGAGGTTAAATTCAGTTCTTAAGCATACCAACTTAGGAGCCCATAATGATTACTTGAAACCCAGGCTGTCTCTGAGGCCATTTTAATTTTAATTTTAATTTTGATTAGTGAGGGACAGCCAAACAGTGGCTCAAACCTGTAACAAGCAGACACCAGATACTCTGTCATAAAGCACGCGTACACTAGAGGAGCTGAAGCCTTAAGATATGGGATTCTAATGACGACATCTAACCCATTCCACCTACAAAACACGTGTTTTCTTAGTCATGATTCTCTGTAATGCTTTAAATGTGTCAGATTTTAAATCAGTGCCCAGTCAATTAAATTCCTGACCGGCAGGAGCTAAACACCCAGCATTAACACTCCAGAGAAGCTGCTGAGCACTGAATTCCAATCAACCCACAGGTTAGCACAGGACTGCAATACCCTCCAAGGGGCTGGAGCCTCAGAGGACCATCCACTTAGAAAGACGGGTCATTCCTCAGACACTAACTTTACAAAGGACAAAGGATATTTAACTTCTGTTGGTCACTCACTCTCCTGCCGAACAATCACACAGAACACAGAGTGCCAAGTAATTCTCGAGGCCAAAGTCCTCTCGAGTGTTATTGTTTTAAGCCACTGATATAATTTTGCAAAATAAGTGCTTACCGAGCAAAATAACTCTGTTTCCGTTCCTTCTGTTCCTTCTTCTCCTCCTTGGTATCCATAATACACAACCAAAAGTGCAAAGTACTTGGAAACGTCCTTTTTAATCAGTGAGTCATATTCCTGCAATTAAAAAAAAAATAAAGCAGCTATAAGTTGAGAAGTTTACAATGGCTAATAGGCAGAATAAAGTAGAGTAGAGTTACATGGTCCAAAACAAATGAAGGATAAACTTTAACCAGGAAATAGTCACATGAGTCAAGTCCAAAATGCAAATGGGCTGGGAATGAAGCAAACCACAACACTACCATGAGAATGTTTAAGCCACAAAACCGACTATGGATGGGAAACCAAACTGAAACGCTTTCTTCATAATTAACAGTGATTTCAAAGCGAAAACTTCCACTGACCAGAAGACTGAGGGGTAGTGCTGCATGACGCTACTTACTCACTAATTTTTTTAAATATTCTGCACGACATCTCCCTTTCCTAGCAATGCATCACAAATCGTTCTCACGGGTAAGTATGAAGACGGCTCACTTAGGTGTATTCCAGAAATGCACTTTGCTCACAAAGTAAACCCACGTCAGCATTCTCTTTTGCCTTCAGGAACATGTCAGCAGGAACATCCCGCTTGAACAAATGTGGAAACATAGAGGCTCAGGAAAGGACTTGGGAGGCGGTGGCTCTCTGCACTCGCTCAGCCTCTCTCCGGCCCGACACCCTCCACTACACTTGCTGCAACCGTGTAAACCAATGAAAGGAAAAGGTTCTTTCTAGAACAGTCTTCCCCAAATACCACTTCCATCATGCTCTTCCTCTGCTCAAGATCCTCCATGGCCGCCCACTACCAGCTTCAGCCAGTGAATTTCCTACTGCGATCTCACACTCACCCAATCTCACGCATGTTCATCGACCAAATTTCAATTTTAAAGAAAGCAAAGCACATTTATAAGATAAAATTGTTTACATATTTACTTCAATTAATTCATTTTTATATACAACATACATCATAGGAAAGGCACTATTACACACACTGAAGTTCAAGCTAAATGAGGCATGAGATTTGCTCTAACAGAATCTACTGTCATTTGTGAGGCAGACGCAATACTGCAATATTATGAGACATTCACTGTTTCAGAGGAGACCCAGGTGCCACAGGAGATTACAGAAAAAAAACACCACTCAAAATCAGCATCCCAAAATGTACGTATCTCAAAATGCCATGTTGGACACAAAGACATGCATTTTTTTTTTGTGTCAATTAAGAGCCTTAAAGTTTTAAAATTATTTTTAATTATGTGTATGAGTCTGCTGTGTATGGGTAAGTGCACGTAAGGGGAGGTACTGGAAGAGGCCTCCGACTCCCCCTGGAGTTAGAATTACTGGAAGTTGTGAGCTGCCTTATATGGGTGCTGGGAACCAACCACAAGCATTCTACAAGAATAGTATATCCTCTTAATTGCTGGCTCCTCTTTTTAAACCCTAAAAGCCTCAACATAAACAAAAACAAACCAACCCACTGAGCCTTAGGTAGCCCACCTAATGCCCTCATCTCACATAGTAAGGACATTAGCATGAGTGTGGGCTTCCCAACAGAGGTAGGGGAAAGCGGTTCAGCCGGAACCAAAGCAAGAGAACAGAAGAGCCCCCTGCTCTTCCAGTGCAAAGTGTGCAGCACAGTAGTGTGGGACTGAAAAACAAGGCATGGGAAGGACAGGGGTCAGGGAAGGAAGAGCTCCTTTGTCACGCTAAAGAGCCATGCATCACCCCAGCTAGGCATCCCATGCTCCCCACTCGCTGAGGCACTTGCTGGCCATCTCTAAGTGAGCACACCAAAGCCGTGGACTGTATCTGCAGCTGGTGTGTCATGAGCAAAGAGTTCCGCGACTGTTCCTGAGAACACCAATTTTCTCATTCTTGGCACATATGAAAGGAAGCCACCAGAGGATGCTCTGGTGAGTCAGTGTGGCATCATCAGGATCAGAGGACGACTTGGAAGAATGAAGGCAGTAGATTTGTGAGAAAGAACTTAGGGTTAAAATTGGTGAAGGGAAGAAAGCTCAAAACTAGGCAACAGCAATTGGTACAGAAAGGAGAGTCAATTCGAGGAAGGCTTAAGAGGCAGATGAATTGAGATTTGGCAGTCTATTCAATATAGGCTGCACAGGAGAAGGAATGAAGACGATCTATATCTCTGCTTCAGGGACCAGGTGGACTGTGACAGCAAAGCCACCATTCAATGTACAGGAAGAGGCGCAGTGTGTGGGGGAAAGGGGGCAGTAATAAGGAGACTGAGATCAATGTTGGCTATGTATGCCTTCCAGGGGCCTGTAGGTGCTCAACTGGAGACATTCTCTAGTCTTTGCTTAATTCGGTGACAATGAGAGCATAGGAGGACAATAAAACACTAGAGGAAAAAGAATATGAAATTTGCAGCATGTGGTTATCATTAGGAGAAAAAGAAATGAAAAGAAAAAAAATATGATGAGATCACCATGGAAGCTTGGCATGGGCTGCGCCTTCAAAAATATAAAAATAATAAAAGTAAAAAAATTCCTCCATGGGGAAAACAAACGTGAGCAAACAGCCAATGTGTGGTAGCAACTTGGAGCTGCCAAAAAAATTTAGATTTAGAACATAAAAGGTTCTATTTTGATGAAAGTAACATAATAAAGAATTCTGATGAGTGATACTGACTCCTTCCAGCTTTTTTCAGAGTCTTGAATGGACTGAAATCCTAGACTCTCCATTGTTTTATTATAATACATAATACTGCAATAGGTAAAGAGAGATGAGGGACCCCAGAAGGAGGAAATACCTTATCGGAAGGGTAGGAGTGGGGAAAGGGAATCAATCTTGATGTCGTTTATTTGGGCTCCTTATCTACTTTATTAATCCTCAGAACCACTTCACTCAGAAAACCTCACTGTCTAAAGGTGGGGGCGGGGCATGAGATGTCAATCAATTATCCTTACTCGACAGCACTGGAACAGGGATATAGTCCATTTGTCTTGTAACAAACTTTGGAGTCAAAAGCAATCAGAGATGAACCAGATAACGTAGTATGGGATCTACAATGGCCAGTGTTACAGCAAAAACCATGCAGGTTAAGACAAATGTAGCTACCAACCAGCACTGAGTCCAAAGAGCAGTGGGCATGGAGGCCACACTACAATGAGCTGAGGTAATTTATGTTCACACAAGAATCTGGGTGATAAGAAAAAGGTGGGAGCTGAACTTCCGGCTCTAGTTAGCTCTACCCCACACTATGGTTTGGAATCAGGGCCCTTTCTCAACTCCACCCTTTCCTTCATTCCTTTCCCAAGCTTGAGGCTGCTTCCTTTTCCTGATCGGGTCTAGCACATGCCTTTCTTAGTGTGCCCTTTTCTCTCCTCTTCGGGAATGTAGCTAGCTGGTTATCTGTTACCTCAGGGCATTGCATCACAGACGGTGTGACAAGCCTGTCACTTAGCTTCCACAGGCTCAAACCATGAGCTGCCTTCAGGCCAAGCAGCACCTTGGTGGACACTTCCTTTGACTCTCCCCAAATATATGGTACTACAATTAGTAGAAAATTCAGATAAACTTTCAGACAAATGCATGCGTACGTGCGTATGTGCATGTGCGTGTGCGTGTGTGTGTGCATGTGTGCGTGTGTGTATCAAACAAAGAATTCTGATGGGGGATACTGACTCCTTCCAGCTTTTTTCAGAGTCCTGAATGGACTCAAATCCTAGGTTCTCCATCCTCCCTGGGCTACGTGGCTTAAAGTTCTCTTCCACATGGCACAAACATGTAATGGTCTCTGTTGATTAGATTTCTCCTCATGAATAAAAATGAAGTCATAACAACCTAATTGGAAAATTTTTATATTGAAAGCTGGGCCAGAAGCTAATGTTTGATTCCAGTACAAAAATATTGATAAAAATAGGCAAGAGATGGAAAGAGTAAACAACCCGAGAATTGACATCTGGTGCTACTGTTCTGTTTAGAGCTAATGGAGCCCAAGCCCCACCCCTAGCCCCAATATTCTATTAGATAAATTAAATATGCTAATGTTGCTTGTTTTTAGGTCTGTGAATTTTAAGATGATTCTTTAAACAAGACATATGCTCTCATTTCAGCTCGAAACACAGCAGCAGATTAACCAGGAAGAGGTGGGCAGTGGACGCTATGAAAATGATTTGCAGAGAGCACCACACAGCAGCCTTCACGCTTCAGTGAGGAACCAAAGCTCCTAAGTCAGTCTCTAATGGGAACTACATTTTCCCGGGTAAGTGGTTATAATGGGCTTCTTAAAAGCCCTTCATTCATTTAATGTTGACATTTTCTCACATCAATACACTCTAGGCCAGAGTCTCCTGTATTTATGGTTTATTGTAGATCTAAAAGTGTTTTCTGAGGGAACGCAAGATAAATCTTTCATCTAAATGTCTTTTTTTTTTTTTTTGTATGTGTGTGATTTTAAACCAGAATGGCCAGTATCAGCCTAGATTCAGTTCATTTTCAAAAACATAGAAACCCTCCCCCCATTAATGCTATGATACAGAGAAGGTTTTGCTTGGTTTTTCATATTACGAGTGCAGTGTCCTCTGTGTGAGACTGTGGTACCGCTGACAGAATTCAAGAGCAAAACTAGTGGAGACTTCCTATTATAGTAAGGCAGTGTGGACGACACAGTACTACAAGGCTTCTGGACTCCCATTTGACACACTATAGAGCCTTGGGCAGGCAGGTATAACCAGTCAGGACCAATCTCCAAAGCCCTGCAACTGGTTCCCCAACAACATGTTTCCTAATAGACAAATGAAATGATGACAGGACATGTGCTGGGGCCTCGTTACACCGAGTCTGGCCACTTTAGAACAGACCAAAATGTACCTTTTATACAGGCACTTCCTTCCAGAAAATTACATAGAGCAAAACATGACAGGTGTTCATTCTCGCTCGGAGCCACATTTAAACAAAGGAAGGATATTCAAAACTCACTATTAACCCAGGTCAGAAATTTGAATGTTTTTCTTAACAAAAAACCTAGGAAGAAAGACATAGAACTAAATACAAATTTGTGCCACAAACCTTTGAGAAAGCCAGGAGGCAATGCCCCAAATAAACAAATATATAATCATACACAAAAAAACAGCAACAACTAAACAGAGATGTAATGACCATAAAGACCCAAGAGTTATGCCAGAAGCAAATTAATAAACAGGGAAAGGTTCAGAATCTGTTAAGGGCGTTGTCCCCAGGGAAATGCACCTAAGTTCTTGGATGGCAAAATAAGTGGTAGACTCCATTCTAGTTTAGTTTCTCTTCCTTGGAAACCTGAATTAAACAATGAGTTTCAGTGTGCTCTTAATAAACAGTGAGAAAATCCCACCAAAATTACTCCATACTATAAATAGAGATCCATCTCTAGTCTCGACTGGTTATTTTACAAGTTCTAAGAAGAGGAAATTCATTATGAGGTTTCTCCAAGACAAAAACCAGGAATCTGGAGTCATCAAATATGTAAGAAATGCTATAAAGCTGAAAATGGGAAAGAGTTTAATTTCAACAAAAGTTAGAAAGAGGATTGTGTAAACTATGCACTAGAGGACATTGCAAAGGTCTCAAGGACAACGTAAGAGATGATCCAGAACAGGAACCAGTGACCCCTGAGATTCAGCAGAACCACAGGGTGGATTCCAGTTGAAACATCTCCCGTGGAACAAATATCCTCAGCAGATATATAGAGGAAGGGTAGCCTTATACAGCATCCTGGAAGCTCAGGAAAGGCAGGAGGCTGTGACTCACCAACCATTAAAGATGAAAAATGCATGCTCTGGTGTTGGCAGACACAAAGAAGTGCAGAGCACAGAGGGAGCAGCTGACTGCCTGGAAGAGGAAGGGTGTGAGAGAGAGACAGCCATAGGTGATGTCAGTGCTGGGCTATGAATGCAGAAGAGGCTGGGTAGAATGCGGATGTACAAGTGGATGTCAGGGAACGAGCGGTGCTTGGAGAATCCTCAGCGGTCTGGTTTGGCTGGAGTGCAACGTTAGGAGATGATGATGATGATGCCGCCGCCGAAGGGATACTGGCAGAGTCAACTGCACTGACCTAATTTTCCTCTTTCATTTTTGAAAACCCTAGCCTGGGGATTTGGAAAGGTGAAGCAAGCTCCCAAAAAGACGTTTGGTCAGCTTTTCTCCATCTGTTGATGGACAAGAAGGAGAAACGCAATCCAGATGTGTGGATGGTTATTTTCATGGTTGGACGCATAAGGGAATCATTGAATTCACCACTGAATCCCAGGAATGGGCTAGCTGAGTGACTAACCTACCTTGGAGTTAGAAGTTGGTCTCAGTCCTCTATCTGCGGGGAGGATGTCACTGGGGGAATTGAGCATTCTTGCTTAAGTCCCAGCCGTCCCAGTAAAATTACCACAGACTTAAATGAAAATACACTGACTTTTTTTTTTAATCAGCCCTTTAGAAGGATAATGGACCTCTTTGGTTGCAATATTAGAAGTAAGGAAAGCCTCAGCTGTATGTAAAAGGGGGTCAATTATTATAAAGTGGAGTTTACCCCCAATGCTGGCGAGGCACCAAGGGAACAGAGAGGTGAACTTACTGTTAGCACACATGAGTATGATTCAAAGTTTGGAACAACAGTAAGATCCATATACTCAGTGTCATGACTCAATTGTGCACCCTACCCCCACAAAACACTCATACTACCTGCCCAGAAAATTGATAGTCTGTGACTATCTTTTTAGGAGAATATATCATGATTAGCATCTATTTCCAGATCTCACATTACAGTAGAAATGTAGAGTGATTACAGCAAATAGGATGTTTGAGTACCATAAAACTAAAATTTAAGCCGGGTGGTGGTGGCGCATGCCTTTAATGCCAGCACTCGGGAGGCAGAGGCAGGTGGATCTCTGTGAGTTCGAGGCCAGCCTGGGCTACAGAGTGAGTTCCAGGACAGGCTCCAAAGCTACACAGAGAAACTCTGTCTCAAAAAACCAAAGAAAACAACAACAAAACAAACAAACTAAAATTTAAGAATATTAGTCAAACAAGCTGGCCAGCTTCAGCCTGAGACAGCACTTGGAATTAAATACTTTGAAAACTCTATCTGAAAGCTCTTTCTCCAGTAGAGGATTTAGACTCCATGGGTATTCAAAGCAAGGACAGGGGAGGAAAGAGATTATGGCTCAATTTGGGAAGAATGGTTTCCCAACAGATGTCCACAGATAAAGTAGATTCCTAATCTCTTAACTGTGATCTAGCAAGATGGGCAGTGCCTACATGTGACTGCTGTAGGGGCAGATTTTTCAACCTTATCAAAACCAACACCACCATCTAAAGCGACACCTCATATGCCCTGTATCAGATCAAAGCAAAACCCGTAGATAATACAACCAACTCATACAATTTTATAGTCAACACAATATTGAAAAGGAAAGCAATCAACAACAGATGTTTCAATAGTAAGATCTCAAGTACAAGTTCACTTGAAAACATAATGCTTATACTTCTACAGGGCAGGTTTAGCTATAAGAGGAAGGAGATAAGAAACCATTTCACTACTTTGAAAAGAAGGGATCAAAAGGGACACATATCAATAGATACTGAGGAGATACAGAAAACCATAAAGACATACATTAAAAACCTGTACACCACCATATTGGAAACTCTAAAAGAAATAAATAGTTGATTCTCATATATATACCACCTACCAAAGTTAAATCAAAATGAGATAAGTAATTTAAACAGACCTATAGCCCCTAGTGAAGTAGAAGCAGTAATTAAAAGTCTACCATCCCCAAAAATCCCAGGGCCAGATGGTTTTCATGCGGAAGTCTACCAGACTCCTCAAATTAATCCCTCAAGTTAATACCAATACTCCTCAAATTATTCCATAAAATAGAAACAGAAGGAACATTGCTTAATTCTTTGTATAAGGCCACAGTTACTCTGATAACTAAACCACATAAAGACTCAACAAAGGAGAATTATAGACCAATTTCCCAAATGAACATAGATACAAAAATTCTCAATAAAATACTTGCAAAATGAGTCCAAGAACACACCAAAAAAAGATCATTTACCACTACCCAGAGATCCAGAGATCATAAATCAATAAATGTAATCCACAATATAAATAGACTGAAAGACAAAACCACATGATCATCTCATTAGATGCAGAAAAGGCCTTTGGGCAAAATTCAACACCCATCCATGATAAAAGCCCTAGAGAGATAAGAGATACAGGGCTGTATCTCAACATACTAAAGGCAGTTTTCAGCACGCCCATAGCCAACATCAAGTTAAACATAGAGAAACTAAAAGTAATTCTAATAAAATCAGGAATTGACAAAGTTGTCCCCTCTCTCCATATCCATTCAATCCAGTACTTGATGTCTTAGCTAGAACAGTAAGACAACTGTAAGAGATCAAGGGGATAGAAATGGGAAGTGGAGAAGTAAAGGTATATTTATTTGTAGATGATATGATAGTATACATAAGTGGCCCTAAAGATTCCACTAGGAAACTCCTATAGCTTATAAACACTTACAGAAAAGTAGCAAGATACAAGATTAACTCACAAAATTCAGTACATTTTCCACATACAAAAAACAAGTTGACTGAGAAAGAAATCAGGGAAGCAATTCCCATCAAAATTCCAACACAATTCTTCACAGAACTTGAAAGGACAATTTTCAGTTTCATAATACACACACACACACACACACACACACACACACACACACACACACACACACAAAGACCCCTCATGATAACTAAAACACTCCCGAATGACCAAAGAAATGCTGGAGGAATGACCATTCCTGACCTCAAACTGTACTACACAGCTATAGTAATAGCATGATATTGTCACAAAACAGACACATAGATCGACAGAATTGCATTGAATACCCAGACAGAAGTCCACACACCTATGGATAACTGATTTTTTTTTATAAAGAAGCCAGAAATTCACACTGGAAAAGAAGACATCTTCAACAAATGATGCTGGTCAAACTGGATGGCTACACATAGAAGAACGCAAATCATTACATACTTCCTACCCTGCGCAAAACTCACCTGCAGATGGACCAAAGACCCTAACATTAGGCCAGATACACTGAATCTGATTGAAGAGAAAGTGGGGGATAGTCTTGAGGCACTTGGCATGGGAAAAAGACATATTGAACAGAACACGGATGGCATACACACTAAGAAATACAATAAATAAGACGTCATGAAACTGAAAAACTTCTGTAAGGCGAAGAACACCATCATTTGGACAAAGGATCAATGCACAGAATAGAAAAAGATTTTTACCAATGCACATCTGATAGAGGGCTAATATCTAAAATATATAAAGAACTCAGAAAGCTGGACATCAAGAAAAAATAACCCAATTAAAATTGGGGTACCTACATAAACAGAGAATTCTCAAAAGAGGAAACTAAAATAGTTGAGAAGCACTTAAAGAAATGTTCAAAATCCTTAGTCATTAGGGAAATGCAAATCAAAACTATTTTGAGATTTCATATTACGCAAACCAGAATGACCAATATCAATAGAACAAATGACCGCTCATGCTGGCAAGGGTATGTAGTAAGAGGAACATTCACCCACTGCTGGCAGGAATGCAAACTTGTACAGCCATTATGGAAATCAGTATGGCAGTTCCTCAAAAAGATAAGAATCAATCCTCAAGACTCATTATACGACTCTTGAGCCTACACCCAAAAGACACTTCACCGTACGACAGGGACACCTGCTCTACCTGGTTCATTTTTGCTCTATTCACTATAGCCAGAAATTGTAATCAACCTAGATATCAATCAACAAATGAAGGGATAAAGAAAACGTGGTACATTATACAATAGAGTGTTACTCAGCCATTTAAAAAAATAATGAAATTTGCAGGTAAATGGAACTAGAAAAACAATCATCCTGAGTGAGATAACTCAGAAAGACAATTATGGCAAATATGTGGGTGTTAGCTGTTAAGTCATTGATAAGCAGGCTCCAATCCATATAACCACAGAGGTCAGGTAGAGAGTAAGGGACCAGGAGGGAGGGAGGGATCTTTCTAGGAAGAGGAAATAGAATAGATAGTTATGGATGGGTGTGTATGTGTGTGGTGGGGTTGGGGTTGGGGGAGGGGTAAGCATATTGGAATCGGAAATCAAACAGAGAAGGAAGAAGGGGGAAGGGAGGGAATATAGGGAGGCACAGTTCAAACTAAGGGCCATCTGGGGGATCATTTGGAAACCTAATACAGTAGAAGCTTCATATATATATGAGGGAGTTCTAAATGAAATTGCCAAGTAATGGGGTAGAGAGAGCCTGAACTGGACATATCTCACCATCTAACAGAGCTTCAGAACTGGGAATAGGTTACATCTAGTCAAGTCCTTATCCCAAGAGGGTCCTAGGAGAACCCCACCCCCACACACACCCCAAACAACCCAAGTGGCTGCTCTCCACAAGCTGACAGCAAGGCTCTATTGCTGAAGTCAACCACTACACAACTCACTGAACGAGGAGAAGGCAAGCTGGTGCCAATCTACCAAAGGAGAAAAGTAAACACCAGCCCAGCAACAAACCATTCCATCCGAAAGAGGGACCCGACGACGAGACAGGCTGCCGCAATGGAGGCACACAGCTTGTGGGAGCAACCAACCAATATCTGATTGGAGTTAAGGCCCTCTCCACCAGATGGAACCCATACGCAGCACTGCTTGGGTAGCCAAGAACCTGAGACCATAGAGACCATGGTCCTAGAGGAAGACCAAATACTACTGTTCTGGAGGAAAGAGGAAAACCAAATACTACTGTTCTGCTAAAGGAAAGCAGCAGTACAATGATTCCTAAAGACATTATGTTATACTCGAAGATCAGTGTCTCCATCAATCATCATCAGAGAAGCTTCCTCCTGTAGCAGATGGGAACACAGAGACCCACAGCCAGACAACGTGCAGAGTGAGAGACCTTGGAACACTCAGCCCTAAAGGGGATGTCTCTATAAAATCCTCTCAAGACTCAGAGAACCCTGTGCAAGAGGAGGCAGAAGGAGTACCGGAGCCAGAGGGAATGGAGGATGGCAAAAGGAATCAAGGTCTTCTAGACACCACGGGGCTAGACTGCATTTGAACTCACGGCAGCTGGGGCAGCATGCACAGGGCCTGCATGGGTCTGCACCAGATCAAGTCCTAGACCTGAAAGGAAACTTGACATATGTCCATCCTTAACCCAGAAGCTATTTCCAATTGATAACTACTCGAAAATGAAAAAGTATTTCTCTCCAAGGGAATCTTATTGGAGAAATGCAGCACCCTTAAGGGTAAGGCCCCTGTCCAGCAGTAGACGGCCAATGAATAAAATGAACTCAAAGGTGTTTTTGGAGGATCTTTGTCTCATAATGTTAAATCAGGGTGGGCTTTGTTGTTTGTTTGCTTTTTGGTTTTTTTTTTTCCCTACCTTACAGGACCTTTGCATATATAACATGGCTATAAGTTTTGGGTTTTTATTGGATTCCTGAGTATGTGAATGTATGTGTCTCTGCATCTTGTAGGCATTTCTGGGACATTTTCTTTGCTTCTTTTTCTTGTTCAATTGTTTTGTCATATTAAAATTTGTTTGGTTTTGAGTTATCTTTTATTTTAATAATCCTTAGTTTAGAGGCCTGTTTGTTTTCTAAAGACAGATAGAAAGGGTGTGGATTAGGCTAGGAGGGAAGGTGAGAAAAATTGGGGGAGTAGAGGAAGGAGAAACTATAATCAAGATGTTATATGAAAAAAAAACTACTTACAATAAAAGAAAAATGTTGTACATAGGCAGTATAAAAAAAAGATGAGGAAGAGGAGGAGAAGCCGGGGGAGGGTCAGGCCACATGGGTCTCCACAGTTTCAGAAGAGGTGGGATGCTTTCTTAACCAACCCTTCATGTGAGCTTGTCTGGAGTGTGACCCACACCGCAGACAGCTTCTGCCTGTACGGATATATCGTATTGTTAGTGAACTCTCCAGGGACGCGCAGAGATCATCCAGCCTGCCTCGGCTACCTAATGAGGAGATGTGCGCTTTGCTTTGGTTGGCAAAGCATAAGCTGTGGCGAGCTCAGCACCTGGGTTCCACCGAGCACAGCATAAAAAAGGACATCTACAGCGCTCCTGCCTGTAATCACAGCACTCTGGAAGCTGAGGCAGGAGGATGGCCTCTTACTGAAGCCCAGTATCCGAAACAGAGTATGCTGTACTTAGGCCTAGGCTGCAATAAGCACGATCCTGTCTGTCACAAGCAAGTGAGCACAGGCTAGCTCAACAAGCAATTATCCATAGGAGGAGAAATGAGTATGGTTTGAAATGGAACCAGCATTGTGAAGTGATCTGACCTTTGCAGGGGGAGGGGGACGGACTTTTCTTTTTTTTTTTTTAGCTATAATTTTCCAAGAATCTGGGTTAAGAAAGAAGCCTTTGGGGAATACCTTTTCTTTTTAAAAGTCTACTAAGTGGCTCCATACAAAAGGTCTGTGTAAAATCCTCTGTGGTAGACTGGATTGTTGTGTTACACACTCTTCCCGCTCCGAGCCCCCCCTCCCCGCCCCCACCGCCCCCACCCCTGACCTCCATCACGTTTGCCAATGCAGTGCCCGCTGTTTACACTAGTACGGGGTTTTGTTTTGTTTTGTTCTGTTTTTTTTTTTTTTTTTTTTTTTTTTTTTTCTGTTGCTGTGATAAAATATTCTGACACAAAACTTAAGGGAGAAGAAGTTTGCTTTGGCTCACAGCTCTAGGTGGCAGTCCATTTCCAGGAAGCCACATTGCATCCATAGTCCAGGAGCACAGGATCGGTGTGTTCCTCCTCTTCATTCAGTCCAGGGCCCAACCCTTAAAATGGTGCTGCCCACATTCAGGGTCTGTCTTCCCAATTCAATTAAACGAACCCCAGGACAACCTAACCTCCCACTGAGACTTCCTTCCCAGACAACTGCAGATTTTGCTAAACTGGCGACCAACATCAACCAGCACACAAGGGGGTACTTCCCCATCTCCACCCGCTCTGTCACGTGATGTCTGACCCGCAGACCGGACTGTGAGCACTAATACCATCACTTGTTCTGACACAGAGTCCTACCACCTCCGTCAAGTCGCCATTCTCTACCTGATGAACCAGCCTGGGGTGGCTGCTGTTCCTTCTTCAGCTTGAGGACAAAGTTATAAAGGACATGTGGAACAGACCTGGACCTCAGCCCTGCTGAACTCAGTAGAGAGCAGCCAGACCGCAGTCAACCTGCAGGCTGGTCAGCGTGACATAAATACCCGTGAGTCTAAAGCCACTGAGGTTTGGAAGCTGTTAACAGTGAAGCTTTTTAGAGCCCAAAGCCCGATATGCCTTCAGGAACGTCCTGACCCACATATGGAGTTTCATCAGAAAGACCAAAACACAAACTATAACTGTGTTTATATGGATTTCTAGCCGGCCCTGGCATATCGGAACCCACAAACTAGCCAAAGGACACAAGCATCCAAGGTCTATTCTTTTCTCCCAGTTGTCTTTTATTTCATATCCAACTGGCTTGGATGTAGAATATTCACTAAGAAGACATCTGCTGACACCTTGTACAGTCTTGGGATATTCATCCAAAGACTTTTGTATTCCTTGATATTACGGGTTGAATAGAATCACCCCCAAAACCACATATTGAACTCATAATCTCCAGTCCCTGAGATTCCAGATCCTGGAAAGTGGGTCACTGAAGATGCAATTTGATAAGATTAGGTCATACTTCAGTGTGGGGCGCCCTAATCAATGCAATGGCTTCCTTATAAATGGCCACGCTAGGTAAGAGTGATGTGGCTACAAGCCAAGGAATGGTGAGGGCCACCAGCAAGTGACCAGAAGTAGAAGATATGCTCCCTATAGAGGAAATGCATCTTTGCTGATAAGCAGACTGGGGAACGTCTGCCTTCAGAACTGTGAGAAAATACGTTTGGATGTTTTTTTCAGATATTTTACTTTATGTGTACTGAGTGTTTTACCTGCATGTATGCATGTGTATCACATGGATGTCCGGTGTCCTCAGAGGCCAGAAGAGGGTGTCAGATCTCTTACAATTGAAATTACAGTTTTGAGCCTCCATATGGGTGTTGGGACTTGAACCTGGGTTCTCTGCAAGAGCAGTAAGTGCTCTTAACCACTGAGCCATCTCGCCAGCCCCCATTTCTGTTGTTTTAAGCCACTCTATTTATGATACATCGTCACAACAATCCTAACATGAAAATATACTGATCTTGGATTACTTCTCTATATTACCACTGTTCCCCAAAGCATGCTGTTGGAAAAACTGGACTTTCCCATCAGGACTATAGTGCTGCTGTCTCTCATCACTTCAAGGAAAGACGAGAGTGACATTCAGGGAACTGGCAAGTATACTAGGTTGAATAACAGTAGACGTTCATCCAGTCAATGCCAGTAACCAGGAGATAACTGCATAAGAACTGACCTGATAATGAAGAAAATATTTCATCATAAAAGAGACCTGGTGATATTGTGTCCCCCAATATACTGTGCACCTTAATAAACTTATCTGGGGTCAGACAAGAGAACAGCCACTAGACAGACAGAGAGGCCAGAAAATGGTAGCACACACCTTTAATCCTAGCATTCAGGGGCAGAGATCCATTCAGATCTCAGTGAGCTCAAAGCCACACTGGAAACAGCCAGGCATGGTGACACATGCCTTTAATCCCAGGAAGTGATGACAGGAAGCAGAAAGGTATATAAGGCATGAAAACCAGGAACTAGAGTTGGTTAAGCTTTTAGGCTTTTGAGCAGCAGTTCAGCTGAGATCCATTTGGATGAGGACACAGAGGCTTCCAGTCTGAAGAAATGAGATCAGTTGAGGAACTGATAAGGTTAGGTTAGCTGTGGCTGATTCTGTTTCTCTGATCTTTCAGCGCTCACCCCAATACTTGGCCCTGGGTTTGTTTTATTAATAAGACCTTTTAAGATTCACGTAACAAAGAGAGTTGAAGGTATTCTTACAATATGTGACTGTGTCTTATGCCACACACATCGTACTTCAGCGATTTTCAACAAACAAAATCCCACGGCTGGATTTCTCTGTGCACTCTGGCATGACCTGTGTCATGTTCTACTTCTTTCTTCAATACTCTTTCCAGATAGACTTTGCATCCCGAAAGGCATGGGCTGTGCCCAGGCTGTGCAGAATAAGCCAGCTTTACACAGTGGAGTGGTTTGAATAACAACAGTCCCCATAGGTTCAAATATTTGAATGCTTGGTCCCACTTGGTGGAACTGTTTGGGAAGGATTAGGGGGGTGGGGCCTCACTGGAGGAGGTGCATCCCTGGATGTCACTGGAGGAGCAAATGCAATTCCCAGTTAGCTCTCTCTGTCTCCTGCCTGTGGATTGGGTTGTAAGCTCTCAGCTATTGCCACCATACCTGCTGCCTTACCCCCCACCATCATGATAATGAACTCTAACCCTCTGGAACAAGAAACCTCAATAAACTCTTTTGTAAGTTGCCTTGATCATGGTGTCTCTTCAAAACAATGGAACTGGAGTTACAGGTGGTGGTGAGCAGACTGACATGGCCGCTGGGAGCCCAGTGTAGGTCCCTGAACCATCTCTTCAGGCCCAAACTAATTCTGACTTATTGTTAAATAACAGAAACTAACCTTAGGCAACAGAACAGTAGTTCCTGTCATTATTTAGATCTCTACTTAAAAATCATATGCCACATCAATAGAAGTATCTGAGCTTAAAATCCTATTTTTTAACAACAACAAAACCCATGTCTTATACACTAAGATATACCTTATATGATATATGAAATAGAAATCATAAAGATATAGAAATTCTAAATTTTTCTTCTCATAGCTGATGGGACATATGAGTCCCATTTTAGAACCACGGGTCTAGACTTTAAGAGCAGTTATATAAAACATCTCCTGGGATTTTTGTCCTTTCCAGAAAACATAAGATCTATAAACTAATAAATTCACAAACCTTAAATACATTCTCTGACAGGTTCATAGAATTATCTACACCAAACAAGCAGTATTTTAGCGATGACAACAACCAGGATTAATTAGTACATTACTGGACTCCCGCTGGTAAGTGCACTGCCAACGGTGGCATCCTTTGACACTGAACACTTCAGGTTTTAGATTGTTTGGGAAGGAAAATCTAGAATTAGATTATCCCGCTGATAGCCTATGACTAAGAGAATCAAAAGATGTAATATCCTAATCTTAAAAATAGGAATACGAGAAGCATATCCAGAGGGGATAAATGAACCCAAAACCTATCAATCATTCCTAAGGACGCGAGCCACACAGGAACAGCCTATGTTCTTGTGTGCCATATGCACATGGGTAATGATGTGCTGCAAACTGAAGACCACAGAGCAATAGAAGATGCAGTCCCTGTAAGTTTACTGTAAGGACAACTAGGTAATAAAGCATGCCAGCATTTAGTTCCCTTAGACGGTGTTTGTGAAATACTAGCCAGAAGTGGATGACTAAAAAAGTGTGGAAGAAAGTTCCAGCTAGGGAAGGGAACAGAAAGCTTGCAGGCAGGAATTCCTCTCCTGTATGAGTGCTGATAAATGTGGGTGGAAGTGGGTAACAACCCCGAGGCTGTGAAACCTGGGGCAAGTGTGGTGCCCTTATCATCCACTTGGTATTCTCTGAGCTAAGTTCTGAAGAAGTCACTACTTCTAAAAATCACATACATCTTTTCACTTGTTCAATTTTTCCAGAGAGGTCAGGGACTGACCTCACCAGTAGAACACTTGAGGCTTGGGTTCCATCTCCAGAACAGCGACACACACACATATACAAACACACATACTCACCACAAACTTGAGACAGATCTATGCACACACCAAGAAAATTACATGCAAGAAAATACCAGCAGATGATGAGTGGGTGGAGATACTGAGAAGTGAAATTACAGTAGCTCAGAAAGGACAGTAAAATATGTCAAACTGAATACACGATCTGTAAAGACAAGGCAAAAATGCAGAAATTCTATGGTATATGGTTTGTAATAAATATTTGATAATCATTGTAAAACATGAACAGGTAAAATGTGGGGAAAAGAAAATAGAAATTATCCATGCTCTCATCAAATGGAGAAAAGCTTTAATATTTTATCATGTTTTTGGCCTTTCTTCTATGTAAACATACCTTAAAATCAAATTAGGATCCCTGCTCTTGACAATTCCACCATCCCTAAGCATGCCTCCCAGAGAAACTGGATTCACCACTGAACACACAATCTGATATTTAGTGCAATTATTATGAATGTCCCCCAAGTGGTTAGATATTCTTTAAACCCATTATTTTAATGACTAAGTATACACGCACTGTCATTTTTTAAACGGTTTCACTGTTGGAATTTACTCAGATTTTCATAATACTCGCGATGACAGCTAACAGAATTGCTTATTTTGCACCAGGCAAGTTTCCAAGTACTTTATATAAATTATCTGATGTTCAGAGTGATGTAGGTGGTTAGGTACTATTATTATCCTCATCTGACAGATGAAAGTTGAGAAATTAACTGCCTAAGTTCACATGGGCGGTGATAACAGGATGACCCTGTAAGTCACCTGCTCTAGCATCCTGTTCTTAGCCCATCTACCATGCTACTCACCTCCTTATTACCTTAGTGTATACTCAGAATCACTGGGTCGGAGGAAAGTCTAGGACTAGAGCATCTTCCACGTAATGGGTACCAACACGCCTTCTTGTCTTCCACCTAATGGATAGCAACATGCCTTCTAACCTTGATATGAAACAATTCCTTCTTCGTCAGCCTTGTTCGTGACTTTTATAATCTGCTACAATAAACTCCATGTCTTTGATGCCATCAAGCCGATGCTTGTTCACATCTCAGCTATTTTAAGTTCCTATTTTGTGAATTTTCCATTTCTCTTCCTAACTAGAATTTTTTAAGTTAAGGAATATTAAATTGAAAACATTTTGGAATATGACTCAAAACATCAAAGACTATTGATAGTTAGCTATTTCAGTGGGACTTAATAGATGGGCAGTCCTTAGGGAAATCATCACAGCTCAGCTGTAAATATTTAAAAACATAGAACTAAGCAGGCCCTCCCAATAGATAGAGGAATACTCTGAATTGTGATTTCCACCACCCAGTAGAGGTTACATAATACTCTAGAATAGTTGTCTCTGGTGCTTGGAACCTTCTCCTCTCAGTTCCTTCTATCAACACATTTGGGAAAGCAAATCTGTAATTCTGATGTTTGCAAGGTGAGGTCAGAATTAGAGAAGGAAACAAAGATCTGGAGAGAGCACCACCTGCAGAACTCTCCTGCATTCTTCCTGAGCTACAAGGCAAGGGCATTTGTTTGCGATAATAATCTACCGGCCAGAAATTTCCCACAAACAGGGCTAAACTCTGTTAAAGACCATTGTTAATAGGTCATGAAAGTCATTGCTCCACATAAGGCAGTTTGTCATAAATCGAGTGCCTGGCATACCCTCTGGGTTGAAGTTTAACGTGTCTCACTCACATAATAAGTAATTTTTCAGGATGGGCTTTTTCTGGATAGCTCATGTCATCTTTTGATGACAATGTTGAATGTTTTCAACTTTTAAGGGGTGCCTCTTTTCTTGTGAGAGCCCCAAATTTCATGACACCCTTTGGAACACTAGCTCCTTAAGTACCAATCATAGAGAAAAGCCTAGCATTGAAGGCACGCAAGAGACTCTCCCAAACAAGGATCACAGTGAATATAAAAGTTATTTTGAAAGGGCATGGACACAATATTTGGTGAAGAGTTATTAAATTAATCCAGGATTACTAGAAATGATAAGGGCATGTATTAGATGGAGTTGGGATGGGATGGGAAGACAAAGGGATGGATAGTTAATAATTCAATTTTGTTTTGTGTGGCTGATCAGTCCCACTTGTTAATCAAAACCAGCTCACTTTGAAAAGAAGGGCAGTTTTACTGCTTATGAGAAATAACTAGTCTGCTCATTCCCAGGACAGAAGCCCTGTGTGGGCCATCACAGCTCCATGTGTTTACAGAATCTCAACTAAGAAAGGCCTCTGGAGGCGACATCTCAACTGTGTGGCTTGCTAACACACATGGAGACTGGTGGGGTTTTGTTGTTGGTAGTCATTTTTGTTTTGTCATGATCTCACTAGGTAGTTCTGGTTGTTCTGGAACTCACTACACAGACCAGGCTGGCCTCTAACTCACAGAGATCCACCTACCTGCCTCTGCCTCCCGAGTGCTGGGGTTAGAGATGTGCACCACCAGAAGCAGCTAAGAGACCAGCGTATTCTAAGGAGAGGGGACAGCAAGGAGAAGTGTGCATGTACATGAAGTGACCACCAGTTTTACTTCACTGAAATAACATTCCTAACTTGGGGGCCAATAAACAAATCAAATAGGGTTTGTGGTACACGATGACACACTGAATTTTAGTCTGGAAGGGGGTTTGTCTAAGAACGGCTGTGGGTCAAACAGCATCAAGGGGTAAGGGACCGGAGATGAAGTCCTCAGAACCCAAGAGAACAAGTTAAGATGTATGCATTGTAGGGACCGTGTATAAAGTCTGAAGAAGGAACTTTGGCAATAAGGCTAGTTAGTGGAACTACAGAGTGTAGACTCTAGGTCCTAAGCACCTGAGGTGACAGGCCAGGTGGTGGGACAGGATACATTAGAAAAAACAGTAGAGACAAAATGAGTAGGCTTTCTGCTCACACTTTCATATTAAAAAAAAAAAATCTTCCTGCAGGGTTTTCAACTACAATCTGGCTACCCATGGAAAGGAAAGAAGAGTCTGGGATGAGGAGAAACTTTCAGTGTACACGTTGCAAGCCATACGAAGCTATTATTTAGTCCAAAACCACTTCTAAAAAGAATTGGAGGTAATTAAATGAGATGCCTCTATTCGAACACCTTCCTCTAACTTCGGGCTACATGTCAAGTTGCACTTGAATTAAGATTGTTTTTCAGCCAGAGTCCAGGTTTCCAGTGATGACTACTCACAGAGGAGGGGTAATTCCTATGTGAGCCTGAGAGGCCAACATATCAAACACAGTATCACACAGTGGCAAATAACTACTTACCTGGCAAAATTCAACCCGTGTAAGTTACCTGTCATAGCTACACAATGGACAGAGTCTAGCCACTTAACTTGGGAAAATCATTGAAATAGCATGGCAAATGAAAGAGACTCTCAGAAGAATGAGTATTGTGATTTATTAGAACAAGGCTAAGTCACACGGTCTGCAGACACAGAGGTGAGATTGGCCAGCACGGTGATTGCTGGGATAGCTTGGATTCACCCTTTGGCTAAAAATGACTTTTGAAAAACAACATACCACCTTTTCTCTGACGTAATGCATGCTAGGAGGCAGATAGTCCAGATATAAGTGAACTAAGTCAAAAGGTTTCACCAACTCCAAATAGCCAAGGATGTGCATTCATTCAACAGTTCAAAGGTAAGCAGAATTTAACTTCACAAATTAGTTTTATAAAACCGCATGATACTGTTTCCCATTTGGCTGTATACACAAGCACCAATGTATTAAAATTTGAATACTTGCTCAAAACTCATTCAATGTAACCAATTTGCAATGTGTTCATCAGAAACACTGTGTGTCCAGAGGTCAACTACGCAATTCCTTCATTTATTTGGTTTCATGTTTTGTATTTTTTTTCTTGTTCCATTAAGGATGAATCATCTAAAATAATGTAATTCAATAAAATATGAGAATTAAAAATAGATAATAATCAGAATCAAGAGAAATAGGGTAGAATAGCCAAAAGACATGAGGGGGAATTGGAACAATAATACTAATAATACATTTTTTTTCACATGGTTATTAGATTTGATCTGCAAATCTCACTCTTGAATTCTTAGTCACCAAGATAGAAAGGGATACATCTATCTAGCATAATGGAAATAAAGTCACACGTAGTAATTGTTCAGGGGAGGAGGCATGGCTTGGCTTTGGCACCTAGGGCTCAATGGAATTTTCCCCTAATCGAATCTATGAAGTGATCTAACAGTAGTTTCTTCTCCACGGTCTGCTCCATGAATCCTTCACAGTGCACACAATGGGGATGGGGGAGGTGTCAAGCATGCTGAAGAGGGAAACCAAGTCACACAGTTTGGAAAGCTCCCCTTAGACTCCTGGTCTAGGTAAGATGAAGGCGGTGGACAGCAAGGCCTTTGTTCAACTGAACATCTAGAAACAGTTTTTATCAATTAATCTTCTAAAAAAATTGGGGGGGGGAGAGTGGTTTTCACGATAGCATTTCTCTGTGTAGCCCTGGCTGTTCTAGAACTAGCTCTGTAGACTAAGCTGGCCTTGAACCTCTGCCTCTGCTGGGATTAAAGGCGTGTGCCATCACCACCTGGCCAATCTTATCAAATTTAAAGACAATCCATATTCTCTTGTGAGTGTAGGAATAAATTCATTTCATGCACCTAGTGAAGGAGACAAGTACGGTTATTTTTCTTCAGCCATACATCTCCTGTATTTGACATTGACGATTACAAAATTTACTTGTGTGTATTTTTCCCATAATGCTAACAATTTTGATTGTAGTGTATGTGAATTGAGAGAATTCTGCCTAATTTAAAAAGAAAATTAGGAATGAGATTTAAAAAATACACATTTAACAAAGAACAGACAGGTTTCAAAAAGGCCAGCAGGAGCCTGGTGTAGTGACACACACTTTTAATCCCAGCACTTGGGAGGCCAAGGCAGAAGGATCTCTGTGAGTTTGAGGCCAGCCTGGTCTACAAAGAGAGTTCCAGGACAGCCAGGGCTGTTACAGAGAAACCGTGTCTTGAAAGAACTCAAAACAAACATACAGACAAACACACACATAAAATGACAGCAAGAGAAAGATACAGAAAGATAAAATGCAGACATCCGGGCTTAGAATTTTATGGCTATAGTGCATGGGACGCAGGGTTGCAGCTGACTCTTGAGGTAAGACCCAACATGTGAGTCATCACATCTTAAGAGATACTACATTTGGATGTAGAACACAAGAGAAACGAAGATTCCTTCTACAATGAGGAAAAGGCTCTTATTTGGTTGACTACTTCAGAGTATAAAGTTATAGCACATTGTGAAAAGGTTTAAGTTCTACTTGTTAAATGAACAAAATAACTGTCCAGAAGTTAAAAACTAAGATGGGGGGGGGCAGGGCTCAATGGTTAAGAGCACTGGCAGAGGACTTGAGTTTGATTCCAAACACCTCCGTGGTGGCTCACCACGCTAACTCCAGTCTCGGGAGATCTGATGCCCTCTTCTGCCCTCTACAGGTACTGCACGCACAAGGTGCACAAACATCTTCAAGGCAAGACACACCCCATACACATATAAAAAAATAATTTTAAAAGAAAAAAAAAAGGTGTACTGTAAACCACAGGCTCTTTAAAAAAGTGGGCAAGAGAGAAAAATGCAGATGATTTGCTCAATACCCTTGATTATAAATAAGACTCTAAAATAGCCATATCTTCATCGGGTATGGGAACCTGCTTTGCTTTCAACGATTCTAACAATTTGGTTTATTCATAAGTTCTTGTCCCACGCTTCCCCCAGTCTTCCTACCTTATATCTAAAAGTTTTCCTTCACCCATTTGAAACAATCCAACTAGGTTAGTGAAGAAACAGTAACAGAGTATGCTTTACCATAGTGTGTGAAAATGAGGATTCTGGGTAATTTTCTGGGTAGTGAGGAAGGAGAAGATGCATGAAGATTAGAAGGTATTCCCTGTCAGATAAATGTGCTGAGGAGAGAATGAAAAGACGTTAATAATGACTCACTAGGCTTATGTGACAGGAGAAGAAAGATAAATCAAAACTTTCATAGTGTAAAAGTAAAGCCAACAGAGGGTGATGGCGTGGTCCTTGTGTCTAGCTTGGTCTTTTCTGTTATTTTTTTCTCTTTTTCTCCTAAAATAACATTTGGAAGCAGAAAAGCCACCGGACCTCCCAAATATCTCATTTTATAGAGGAAAATAGCTAAAATGTTGTTTCTAGGGCTGAGGATGTAGCTGAAACAAGACCAAGCTAATACTGGAAGCCTTGGGCCTGATCTTGGATCTGGTCCCTAGCACCACAAGAAAAAAAAATTGAATCTGTATCTGTTTAATATCTGTGAGGTCACTTTGCAGTTATAGACTCTTAAATGTTTTGTTTTCACTTAAGTTTTAATAAAAACATATTAAAAATAAACCACAGCCCAACCTTAAAACAAGTTGTTACTTATTAACCAGATCACTGCTCCTTCTGGAATATTAAGAATTCTTAAGAATTCTTAAGATATTCTGGAATAACTTAAGAATTTTCTTGAAACATGAATTCTGCTTTCTAAATTGTTTTTGAAAGTAGAATTGAAAGGGAATCGATTGCTATAATGCTGGAGAATGGGCACGAAGTGAACCTAAACAGGGAACGACTGCCTTCCTCACTGCTGGGGCCACAAATGTCAATAAAAAATAACCAAGTCTGACTGTTTATAGAAAGAAGCGATTTTTAAAAACACAGTTAATTGCACCAGCAACAAAACAAAACATACTATCATTTTAAATGGTTGGGATTATATATATATAAAATCCCAACCATTTAAATATATATAAATATATATATATATATTTATATATATATATAAATACAATTTCATTCATTCAACAAATAACCAACAAACAGCTATAAGGCATCCGAAGGAGGGTAATTATAGAATGGGGGGGGCATTCTATCTCCTTGGTATTTATATTCATTCAGTTCACCAAAATCTCTAATCCGAAATCGTGCCTATGAAACTGGAGTTTACAATGATCCATTTTTTTTTCAAAATTCTAAACCTTATTGTTTAGTGTAAAATGAAAAAAAAAAAAACAAAAACAAAAAACGGCAGCCTGAGAGGAAACAATCTTGCTTTAAAAAATAAAAATAAAAAAATAAAATAAAAGCCCCAATCTATGTATTTTGCTTCTAGAACAGAAGGACGGAAAAAAAAAAAAAAAAAAAAAAGACTCAACCCTCAACCCGTTTCTCAAAAAGGCAAAGGTCAGCTCCGAGTTGGAAGTGAGGCTGGAGATACGGAGGCAAGACTGCCTCTACTGGTTGACAAGCGCATCTTTTCAGAGTCTCAACTCCCGACACCTGTATCAAACTTGCAGCTCTCAGATCCATCAGTTCCCGTCCGGTTTATCCTAAGAGAACACGCCAGGCTCATCCATCACCCGAGTAATCTGACTTCTACAAGGACTTGCCTTATACTGGCACCCAAAATAAAGTGTTTGCACCACTGCTTTTATATACCACTCGGCCAGCCGTAAAATACACAGATATCCACAACCACTCCTAAATACCTCTGAAACAACACCGTTGCTCGTCTACATTTTAGCTTAAAGAGACGGGAAGGACGCGTTTGCTGATCTTGCTTTTTTGAAAATGCAATGACATCGTCTACTTGAGCTAGTGCAAAAGGCAACGGTCTCCTCCCCGAAGAAGCCCCGCGCCAACCTGTCCTTCCAAGCACCCCCACTACCTCCAACCCGAGGGTCCCCCCAGAATGTTGGCGGGAAGGGTCCAGCGCCCCTGCGCCCCAGCTCGGCCTCGAACGTTCCAGCAGAGCGTCTCAGGTCCCCCGGGGGCTGCGCCCAACGCCATTAGCACACCTCGGAGCGCTGGCAGCCTAAGAAGGAGGCAAGTTTGGCCGCGTCCCCGCTTCTCCCCGGCCGCAGCATCAGCAGCGGGTGGCCTCCAAGGCCGGGCCCCGCCTCGGCCACCTACCTACTGGGCGGGGGCGCGGGCTCCGCGGGTCGGGGCGAAGTGGCTCGGGCGCACGCATTTCTGGGAGCGGTGGCCTCTGCCGCTGGGCGCGGGGGAGCGCATCCTCCGGGGTGGGAGGAGGGAGGGCACGAGGGTGGGGGTGGGGGGAGGACCGCACGCCGAGGAGGAGCGTAGGGAAGCGGCGGCAGGAGCCGTGGGAGCGGGGTGCGCTCCTGCGGGGTCCCCAAGTCCAGATCTGCCCCCGAGCAGCCGCCGCCGGGATGCTCGAGGCCTCGCCCAGGTGCCTGCAGCGGCACCCACGGTCAGGGCACCCGCCGCGCTCCGGGCGGAAGGCGGGGAGCTGCGGTGGCGCGACTCCCGCCCGGCGCCCGCCTCTAGCTCCGCCCGAGCCAGGGCGCGCGCTGCGCTCGTCCGCTGCGGCGGGGGCCCGAGAGCCCGGCGGCCCGGCTTAGCGGTTCGGGTTGCAGCCGCGGCATCGTGCCTGCCGGGTGCGACCGCGGAGCCGCAGGCTGGACAGCTTGGGGGTGGCACGGGTCCCCCAGCACCGGGCCCCAGCGGCTCCGCGCCCGGAGAGCTGTGCGCGCGCGCGGCCTTCCCAGGCCTCGGCCCTTTGTGACGCTGCCCCGGGCGACAAGTCAGGCTATCTGTGGACCGGGAACGGTCTGCTTACCTGGCCCCTGTTCGCATCCCCTCTAGCTGGCTACGGTCTGGATCTTGGAGGGAAGTAAAGCTTAGGGGCACAGCTGGAGTTAGAGCGCCTGCTGGAGTCTTAAAGTCCCTTTACTTTCCCTTCCAGCTGTAGGACCACGGGCCACCCTAAATTCGTCCTTCTGTCTTTTCCGGGATTGCCTTTGGCAACAGGGCCCACCATCTCCTCTCTCTCCCGTTCCTGGTTCAACATCCTGTAAGCTGAGGAATTGCAATCATTATAGCCTAAGCAATGTAGCAATTGGGCGGTCCCGCGGCTCTTCACCGAGACTGGAGAGAAGCTCGGTAGGAAGGCTTTTGCATCAGCCCCAGGGCCTGTGTTTATGAGCTTCCCCCGGTATTGGATGCCTCTCCCTTTACTGGCTCGTGACGAGCACTGCAAGATGACTCGGAGGATCTGGCCGTGAAGAATACTCTTAAATACAGGAAAAAGAAAAAGAAAAAAAAAAAAATCAACAGCCTGCAGCTGGTCTGATAAGATTGGTGTGTCCGAAGCCATCCACACATACAGTACATAGCGGCCTCCCCAGGTTGCCGCTGCTCCTTGGTATTACCAGTCTGGAGGGCTAAGGAGAGCACTGAACAGTAGTGACTTAGGGATTTTAGCTGCAGGTGATGTTATATGGTCTCATAAATATAGAATTGCCTTCTGGTTTGCACTGACCATCAGTAGATTATGACGTGTGTTTACATCTTTATGGTCTGAGTAGGAGAGACCTCTCCTTTTTCTTTAGACACCTTCTTGGTAAATAACCTAGCATTTAGCAAAGGAAAAAAAAATGGGTTCCTAAAATATAAAGAGATAATTCTATTTGGATCAAAAGAAAAACATGTCTTGAACTCTCCAGAAGTTTGGTGGTGGTCTTACAATTCTTTGATACGTGCTTTTATGCTTTTGAAATCTAAGCTTAATTAAAAAAAAACAAACAAGAAACACCAACACACACACACACACACACACACACACACACACACACACACACGGCATAATGGCATAGTCCTGTAATCCCAGCTCTTGGGGGGCTGAGTTAAGAAGATAAAGAATGCAAGGCCAACCTCAACTACTAATCTAAGGTATATTTCTCTTTGAAAAAGTAAAATAAAAGTTTGAAAAGAAAGGAAAAACACCATGTCAAGTCCAAGTTGTGATAAGATAGCTGAGATCTTTGGGAGGGAGAGTTAGCTTCTTGGAGGTCAGGGTGGAAGAGTCCAGTGTCTGCATTGTATTGTCCTGGGTAGGAAGGGAGGCACATGACTCAGCCCTGTTCTGAGAAGGGCTGATGATTCTAAAGCCCCATATAAGTGATAGATATAATAGTCCTGCTATTTTGCTCCAATTCAGAATGACCTGATTGCAGGGATACATAGTGATGTTATGAGAAACAATGTGAAATCACTTGGAACAAGTACTTTGCAGTTTGCTTAACAAAGTAAACCTTGAGTGCAGTTTCTGCAGAAAATGTTTACTGAGCTGCAGTTACTGTGCCCCCCACCTCCACCCCAACAGCACCCTTTTGTGTCTATGAACCCTGATTTCCTTTCTCTTAGGCAAAAGTATAGCTGGGTGTGTGTGTTTAAAATGGTGACTATTGCTGAAGAAGTGTTCCTCAGCCTTTCAAAAGCATGGCAAATAATGTCACTATCTTCATTAGCTCCCCTGGGACTATATGATGTTATCACATGCTAATTATAGCTTGTCACTATAGTGAACGTCTGAATAGAGTAAGGAGTTGAGCTTTCATGGTTCGGGAGTGCTTCTAATTTAAAGATTGTTCACTCATCCTTTTTCATTACCAAGCATTGACTGATTCATCTGAGTCTTCACAGAGAAACAAAATTAACAACCTCTTCATCCCTGTTATCCACTACAGTACCCAGCAGCCCCATGTGGTCATTTAAATTTAATCAAACACAGTTAAGTTATGATTGTTCAGTCTATTAGTCATGTGCTGTGGATATCGTTCTGTATAAATAAAACACTGATTGCCCAGTGGCCAGGCAGGAAGCATAGGCGGGACAAGGAGAGAGGAGAATTCTGGGAAGTGGAAGGCTGAGTCAGGGAGACACTGCCAGCCGCCACCATGACAAGTAGCATGTGAAGATGCCGGTAAGCCACGAGCCATGTGGCGAGGTATAGATTTATAGAAATGGATTAATTTAAGATATAAGAACAGTTAGCAAGAAGCCTGGCACGGCCATACAGTTTGTAAGTAATATAAGTCTCTGTGTTTACTTGGTTGGGTCTGAGCAGCTGTGGGACTGGCAGGTGACAGAGATTTGTCCTGACTGTGGGCCAGGCAGGAAACTCTAGCTACAGTCATGCTTCAAGTTCTAAGGAGCCAACTAAAGCTTGTGGTTGCCTTTTGGATAGCACAGGCCATAGCATTTCCTTATTATAGGAAATTCTTCTGGAATTCTTGTCAACTTTCAATGGGTAGAGAAGAGTCACACAAAAGAATTGAGGTAATCTGAGTACACCTTGATCAAATACCATTTGATATATATATATAATATATATCAAATATATATATATTCATATAAGAGCATGATAATCCTGAAGAATTCACGGTTTGCCTTTGGACTACAGCTCCAACATGTGCTGGCCTTGGATAAATTACTACCTTTCTGATGCTTTTATCTTCGAAGGGGGTATGGTCGCAGCACCAACTTCATAGGGTAGATATAGGGAATGAGATAATTCATGGAGGGTATGTGGAGTGTTGAATGTGTAATCAATAGAAGTCAGCTATTCCTGTAGCAGCATGTGTTAGTGTAATCAAAGTCTTCTTTTCAAAAACAGTATCCCCAAACTGGACACTTATGGCCCATTTCTATAATCCCAGAATTTAGGGAGGGAGAGACAGGAGGATTGTTAGCTCCAGGCCAGCCTGCCATACATGATAAAAATCCTATCTCTAATTAATAAAATTGATTCATTAATAAAATTTAATTTATAAATGAAAATGAAATGGTCTCCATAGCACCTCTCCTTGTACCTGGTTAGTTGCAAGTGATGGGTAAGTGATGAATGGTTTGGGGCTGTGATAAATATGAAGACTGCCTCTTCTTTCTCTAATAAAGGGGAGAAGTGATGGTGGGACAGTTTAAGCACACTTGTCATGTCCTTTTTTTTGTGACAAATCACCTTTATATATGGAAACTTTTGTGTAAATTAGAGAGGCAGGGAGCTCTTTGAGCCTAAAAGGGAGAAGTGGAGAGTGAGTCATTTCACTTGCTCTGCCCTACACACACACACACACACACACACACACACACACACATAAAGAATGACTTGCTAGGCTCAGTTAGGCTCACTGAAACATTGTCACGGATGTGTATTTCTGTGCCAAGATGTTAGAGTTGTAACTCGTGCACTGGATGAAAAGTTGAGGCTATGGCCACCAAGAAAGTTCCCTCTTGTAGTGATAGTATTTAGAACTATTTTCCTATGTCTAGCTCAGAGAGAAAGACATGCTCACATGCTCTCTCACCCTGCACTTAGGCTGGTTGACACAGGCTGTGAGTGACACCAATAACAACTGTGGACGTCTGTAGGTGGTCCTCTACATCTAAAGAGGTTAAAGAGATCCTAATTAGCAGGGTTGAAGGCAGCAGCCCATTTTCACAAGCTGGGGTCATTAGTCTACCCAATAGACCCTATCAGGTCACTAAGATACCATCTTGACTTTGAGAAAACATGAAAGAAGTCAGATGTGCCGCCATACACCTGTAATCCCAGCACTGGGGAACCGGAGCATTAAGATGGCAAGGGTCCATATGCTTGGTCTTATGGTTACTGCATACTCAACTTTATAAGAAACTACCACACTATTTTTCAGGAATCTGTATCATTTTATAGTCTTACCTATATGTGTACATCATGAAAGATAGATGTGAATCTATTAAGTAAATGTGTTAAAGCGGTTGATACATTTCTTTGCTATGCTGTAATTTCTTGGTTGCTTCAACTGCCACCACAAGTTAAACTGTTACATTGGCAATCCGTGGCTGGATCGATGGCTCGGCAGTTAAGAGCACTTCCTGCTCTTCCCAAGGACCTGAGTCTCGTCCCCAGCATTCAAATCCTTGGCTCACAACTGCCTGAAACTCCAGCTCAAGGGAACCCAAAGTCTTCTTCTGGCCCCTGTGGGCACCAGCACATATGTGTCCTACATAGACTCACATACATACACAATACACACATATATACACACATACATCCATTCTTAAAATTGGCATTACTGTTTTGTTCACCTTGGTGTCCTCGGCACCTTGATACAAAGCTTGAATAAACAAATAAAGAGCCGAATCAGATTGAAATCAAGCTGCTAAGGTGGCGCACGCCTTTAATCCCAGAACTTGGGAGGCAGAGCCTGGTGGATCTCTGTGAGTTTTAGGCCAGCTTGGGCTAAAGAGCGAGATCCAAGACAGGCACCAAAACTACATGGAGAAACTCTGTCTTGAAAAAACAAATAAAAAAACTGTCAATAAATTATATCTAAGTTTGATTTATTGCCTTGATTCTTCTTCTGGTACAATAGTTTTTTTCCAACCTGAAATTAGCTTACTTGTGAGAAAATTAATTTAAAAACTAAGCACTGGATGATGTTGGTTTAATGCTATTTGTTGTTCTACTTTGAAAAGTACAGAATACATGTTCAATACCAGACAGTTATCAAAATGATGATAGGACAGTACTCATGAATATCTTTAAAATATGTTGATAAAAACAGAAAATAGGTAGAGCATGCTTCTACTTGGTAAAAATACAAAAGAGATCACTTAAAGGATAGAAGACATTTTAACCCTCCCTAAGTTACTTTATAAAGTATGAAATATACCTGAATTATGTTTGGCCAGAAAGTAACAAAGTACTCTATGTATAGCAACATGCCAGAGGCCATAGGAACCAGACAGAGTAAAATACCGTGAATAAACTCACAAAACAGTGTGAGAAGACATCAGCCCAAAATGGTGCATACAAATGAAATAAAGACTAATAAGAGGAAAGGAAGTTCTTCACAAAAGAATAGTAAAACTAAGTGGTCACCATTTTACAAACACTACAGCAAATCATTGGCTCAGAACGGTGTCCCCAACAGAAGTGGAAACCACAGATGCATCACACAGTCTCAAAGGATCAATTCTGCTAGGTGTAGTTGCCTTTCCCAATATTTATTGATGACATGTGTAATTACAATCAATAATTATGTTGGACACCTTCACCAAGTGATCAAACTTACCATTTACTCTCCTCTTAATGCTCTCCCAGGTGATCCAGTATAATTTTCTCCATCACAAGATGTAAAGTTATTTTGCTTTGTAAGGTGATGTCCTAGTTAGGGTTACTACTGCTATGATGAAACACCATAACCAAAAGCAGGTTGGGGAGGAAATGGTTTATTTGGCTTATACTTCCACATCATAGTCCATCACTGAAGGAAGTCAAGGCAGGAACTCAAATAGCCTGGAGGTGGGAACTGATGCAGAATCTGTCCTGGTGCTGGGTCAAGCTGCTGATTATTGGCTTGCTCCTCACTGATTGCTCAGCCTGCTTTCTTGTAGAACTCAGGACCACCAGCTCAGGGGTATGGGCCTTCTCACATCAACCCCTAATTAAGAAAATGCCCTATAGGCTTGCCTATGACCTGATCTTATGGAGGCATTTTCTCAGTTAAGGTTTCCAAAGGTTGACATAAAACTTGTGGTACAGGTGGCATGCTCTAGGGATATATATGGAGGAGGCATTATTGGGTCGGTATGCACAAAACTGCCAGTAATGAAAAGAGCTGGCACTGGGCACATTCTGATAAAAAGCACTGGAGAAAATATCATTTATGATAGGTTTCCCACCAAAAGATATTCCTAGTTTGAGAGACTTTCCAAAATAACTGTCCTCTATTATTTAAAAAAAAATCAATCTTAAAAGAAAATTAAAACTTGCAGATTGAAGAAATGAGACTTAGTTGGGTCCTGAATTAAAAAAAACTATAAAAGATATGTTAGGAAAATTGAAACTTTTGATTATTGATCATATAAGTATTGAATTCAAATTTCCTGAGTGTGATCATTATATTGCTGGTTCTTTTGAGATGATAAATGATAAAATATGTATTAGACATTACAATAACCTCAAGTGGCTCAAGAAAAAAGTAAACATGGCAAAAAAATATTACTAGTTAGTGAATCTAGGTTATTACTGTAAGATAACATATAAGCTATATACAGAACTTAAAATATTCACGTAGCTCATTAAAATAGTAACAAAACAAAAATATCAATATTTTGGGCACTCAATGGAACCAATATTATCATTTTTAAAAGGATCAGTTTTTAAAAGTATTGATATTTTATTTCTTTACACGAAGGATAGAGAAGCCAAAGTGAATTCAATACTTCAAGCACATCTAAATCAGTAGTAGCTGCATTTCAAGGCACTGGAGACACTCATGAAAGCCACTGAAAAGACAACACAGGTTTACAAGAAGGGACTGTGTGCATTCATTATCCAATATCTGCTCCTGTAGGTTTGATATTTTTAAAAACAAAAATCTCAGGAGAAAAAGACCCATTAAAAACCAGGTGTGGTGGCCCGGGCTATTAACTCTTGCACTTGAGAGGCAAAAACAGGTGGATCTCTGTGAATTCAAGGCCACTTTGCTCTACATAGACAGTTCTAGGGCAGCTTGGTCTACATAGTGAGATCGTGTCCAAAAACAAAACAAAACAAAACAAAACAAAACAAAAAAAACCACATAACAACAAAACAACAAGAAGACAAAACCCAAACCTAGCTATTTGTTCATTGGACAGATAGTTTCTGGGACTATACAGGGGAAGTTGCTAATGCCTTCCAACTGAGAAAAAGGAATGAGGGTTATTTGGGAGGTAGAACTTGGGCATGAGTTTCACTGCCCCCCACCTTTTAACATTGTGATTAAACCTATTAGAATTTAAACTAAAATTCTAAAACTGGCATCTGCTGTTTTTGCTCAAAATTCAAAGCTCAGTTGCTTCTGACAGGTTACCCCTTAAAACAGAGATAAAGCCATCTGCAGATCTTGGTGTACTGATATTTCTTGGCCAAGAAAAGGGGGAGTGTATTTTCTATATAAAATACGATAAAGGGTTAGCACAGACCTTTAATCCTAGCTCCCTGGAGCAGAGGCCAGCCGATCTCAGTAAATTAGAGGCAAGCTAGGGCCGCAACAGTGAGACCCTGTCTTTAAAAAAAAGTTTAGAAATGTCTTCTGGCAATACTTTATTAATTAATCTTAGCCATTTCCTTTAATTTTTCCAGTTTGTGTATTGAGATAACTTTAGATTGTATCAATGATTTAGTCACCACCATCTGAAACATTTCCAAAAAAAAAAAAAAAAAAAAAAGCGGCAATATTCAAGCCCAGCTCAGCTGATTCTGCAGGATGGATGGCCCTTGAATCTATCTCCACAGAGGTTTCTGAGGTTGTGGTGAGCAAGTTCTTCATGGATTCTTGCCCATCTTGCCTCTTTCCACCTCGCTGCACAGTGGGGGCTCTTGGTTTACATGACTCTTGGCTTGCATTTCGTGAGGCGTTGTAGATGGAGGCTGACTGGCTATGAGGCTCTTGAACTCTTCTGGCAATTACAACTTCCTGGCTGTGATTGGTGAATATTGAAGCGACTGTCCAGATATGAGTCATTTGAGGAGTGTGAGAGTAACTCACAGCTGGCCTGTCACCCTAACTCTCGAAGCTTCGTTAACCCTAATCACATATGCCAAATAAGTCACAATCATGTGACACACACATCTATATTAATTTACATGTGCAATACGCCCTTTGGAACCGACATTTACACACTACAGTCTTTGTGGAGTCTTGGACGATCTATCCTTAGCCTTTCTTGGGTACTAACGGCACTTAATATTCACGTGACAGGAAAAAAAAGAAAAGACAGATACAAATAGAGTCGGATTTGGTTTGAATAAAGTGTCTACGACGGCTAAGAAAAGAGTGAAGCAGACGACAAAAGTTTGACGGTAGCCTAGGCATAGAAATATTTCCGTGGGACGCCGGTAGGACGAGAATTCCGCACCGCAGGAAGAAGGAGATCGATTTCCAGGGTTCTTAGCAGCTGTTTTCCTCCTAGCAGCTGCTGCGAGCTCCGCCCCAAAGCTGAAAAACTACTCTGGTTTCCGGTGCTCATTCCTACGGCAACTAAATGCTTACAGTTAAGAGCGAGTGTGCCCTCTACAGCCTGGAAGTATATTCAGCATCTATATGAACCAACTAAAGTAACAGAAGCTGCTTCTTCAAGTTCCCTGGTGGTCTAGTGGTTAGGATTCGGCGCTCTCACCGCCGCGGCCCGGGTTCGATTCCCGGTCAGGGAAGACTTTCTTTTTTTTTCCTAGCAACTTTCTATGCGGATCAAGAAGCATTACTGTAAGCTGGTTCTTATTGCTGCTTTATTGTCGGCAACAGAAATTAGACTCTCTTTACGAATGTCTATAAAGCTATGTTTCAAAAACTATGTGTCTATTTAGTTACGATTGACAATTAAAAAGCATTAAAGGTCCCTAACTATAAAGGACTTGAAATATACTTGTTTGTAAATCTGTTCAGCTAAGGAATGCAATTTCCAGCCTCTGAGAATAATTCGGATGTGTAAACAAGCTAAGATTTTTAGGAAGCCTTTATTTATTCTTGGGTGTGTTTCACTGATAAAATAAGGGTGTCATTTTAGGGAGATTTATGCTTATTTTTCATCATGTTTTGAGTCACTTTCTATTTATACATTGAGAGCATATATTATTTATTTAAAGTGGAGCTGTTCCTATCTTGTTCTCCTTTATAAATTCAAAGAGGCCTTTTTGATAAAAGCGAATGATGAATTATCTGCTTTTTTTAGTTTAAATTTTTATTTTTTATATTTACTTATTATTTGTTTGTTTGTTTTTGAGACCTGGTCTCACTAAATAGCTCTGGCTGTCCTGGAACTCATTATGTAGACCAGGCTGGCCTTGACTTCACAGAGACGCACCTGCCTTTGCCTCCCAAGTGCTGGGATTAAAGTCATGTAACACAGCCTGGCATTTAGTTTTATATGTACATATATATGTATATAGTTTAATATATATATTCTAACCTATTTAATTATTTTACTTAAGTTTTTTTTTTCTTTCTAAGAAAATCACACAAATGTGGTAAGTTTCTTACATTCAGAATGCCAGTCCCCAATCTGCCAATCACAGACTGTAAGTTGTACATCGGGATCTGAATGAGAATTTTTATAACTGAGAACAAATTGGAGCTTTGGGATTTCTCAAAAAGAAATTATGAATATGCTGGACTCAAAGAGAATAAAAAGGTCGTACAGAAACCTTCACTGTTTAGAATCCTAAAATTTTATTCTATTTCATCCATTGCTGTTGTTTTGGGGATGTCAGGATTTAGGTTTTTTGTTTTGTTGTTGTTTTTCCACTTTGTGTTTAAATCTGACTTTTCACAATGACATAAAAACTTGGAAAACAAGACTTGGAAGCTTGATTTCAACTAAAATGACCTATTTTGCCTTCCTTCTAGCTGTACTGTGACTGGTTTGGAAGAGAAAAATGCTGAGTGGTTGCTAACAGAAGCACACTGGCTTTCTCTGAACCCAGTATTACTAGTAGTTTTTTTTTTGTTTTTTGTTTTGTTTTTGTTTTTGTTTTTAGAAAATTTCACTTCACCATGCAATTACGGCAGAAGTATATTTGTCATAATTATCATCACCAACAAAATAATAGGCACCACACACTGGTTATTTGTGATGTATCAAGCTCTTCAAAGGGCCGTGATCATGTGGTAAAGATAATAAATGGGCACCAGATGAAAAAAGAATTTGAATGCTGGTTTCCAAGGTGAACAGAAAGGCTGGTAGTATATAGGCTGCCTAAGAATGGGGATTTTATTTAAGGGGATCCTGCATAATTGTGACAGGGTTTTCCAGAGAGAAAGAACCCCTAGAAGATGATAGATAATAGACAGACAGACAGATAGATAGATGATAGGAAGACAGATAATAGATAAAATGTAGTGTGTTAATTGGCTTTCTCATTACTGTAAGCAAAACACCCAAGAGAACTTAAAAGGAAGAATTATTTATTTTGGCTCCTGTTTTCAGAGAGGTCAGCCAGTCCTGACTAGGAGGGTACAGTGGAGCAAGTTAATTCACACCATGCTATCCAGGAAGCAGAGGAGCAGCTCATGGGAGGTACAGCCCTCTAAGAACACGTCTGCACGGACTGATTCCACATGTCACCATCTCCCAGTAATGCATTCATTTTAGAAAACCATGAAGGGATTACTCCACTGAGTAGTTCAAAGCCCCCATGATCTAATCATCTCTGGAAATACTACAACAGACACACTCAGATCTCTGTTTTTGCTAACCTAGGCATTTCTTGCTCCAAATACGTTGACAATGAATCACCAGAGATAGGTAGCTAGAGAGGTAGACACATAGAAAAGAGATTCATTGTGGGAAGTGACTTTGTGATTATGGATGCTGAAAAGTGCCACAAGAGGCCATCTAGAAAGCTGGAGAGCCTGGGACAGCCACGGCCAGGCTCATTTCAACACTACAAGCCTTGCAACCAAGAAAGCTGGTAGTATAATTCTTAGCCCATGGCTGAAGACTTGAGAACCTGTTATAAATCTTGGAATCCCAGACCCAGGAGTCTTAGTTCAGCTGTCTAGTGGCAGGAAAAGGAGAGTGTCTCAACTCTTGGACAGAGAGGAGGTTGACTTTTGGCTCCATCTAGGACCTCAGTGATTGGATGGCACCACAATCTGCCTTGGTCAGTCCATCTGCTCAGGAGGTTCCTGCTTGTGGAAGCCTGCCTCGTGACCCTCCAACAAACAGCGTGGGGGCAATAGTGCCTTACCACTACCGTTTATTGAGTCCTTAATCCCATACAGTTGATACTTAAAATTAACTATCACAGTGACCATAGCTGGCATCTGCCATGAAGACAGCTTCATCAGCTGGGCTGTGATGAGGGACACATGCCGGGGTACGGTGCAGGATGAGGTCAGACAGACACATGCAGCCAGATTATGGAAGACTTGATGACCTGCTTAAAAGTTGCAAGTGGAATGCAAGAAAACTCGGTATTTGATAGGCCCTGAAGCTACAGGGTCCAGAATGTAGAAGAATCATTGCTGGCCCCATGATGTGTGCTCTGTCTGATGAGTACATTCAAAGGGGCACACAAAGTGATAAGGAGGCTGAAATGCAGGACAGTGGGCAGAGATGGTGGGTCCGGCTTCATCCCTCAGAGCCAACACAACCAAACATTGATAGGAAATGTTAAATTAGAGTTGAAGGTCTGGAGTGAGGAGCCCCATGCTTAGAAGAAGCTTGAGTAGATTTGGAATCTCCCAAAAGGAGAATTCACAAAACAGACAGATGATCAAGGAATAAACACAGGAGGGTTTACTAAGAAAAAGATAAGAACAGCATAACTAGGAAAGGAAGTAGCAACAGTGATGTCAGAGAGATAAAGGGACTTAAGAAATAGTGGCAGGTGCTGGAGAGATGGCTCATTACTTAAGAGCTCAGGTTGCTCTTCCTAGAACCCATATGGTGGCTCACAATCATCCGTATCTCCAATCGCAGGAAATCCAACACCCTCTGCTGGCCTCCAGGGCACCAGGCATGCATGAGATAATTAGACACACACAAAGGCAAAACACCCAGACACACAAAAAAATAACAATAAAGGTTAAAAAATTTAAAAACAAAAAGAAAGGGTAAGTGGTGGTAGAATGAGAGTCTTGTGATGAGGCTAAGGAGAAGAAGGTGATTAAGCAAGGCAGAGAGTGAGACATTGGGTGCTGGGTGCAGAGTATACTGTTAGGAGTTGCAACAGTGAGGATGTCTAGGAGCTCATTGTTACATCCCCGACTCTAAGAGCGAAGGTCTAATGCGAGGAAGAGGTAAGAGATTTGTCCATGAACTCGTTATAGAGGATGAACAAATATGGAAAAGCAAAAGAGGTCTGAAAAATGCAAAAACATCCTTGTTGAGAAGCCAGAGAATGAAACCATCCTTACTGTGCCAATATTAGCTGTGTGGACCGAGGAAAGGGCTCAACTCTTCAGAGCTTCTAGGTCCTTTCTGTACAGTGGAGATGCTTGTGGTCTCTACAAACACTTCAGTGTTTACATTAGTTCATTTGTCCACCCATTCATAAAACAGGGATACCCTAGTCCATGGCAGTCACTGTGGTGGCACAGGTACATAAAAATAAACAAGATTGTCTCTACAACTGCAGTTGAATAGGAATCAGAGGAGAAAATTTGATGGTGGCTTATAAATTTGGAAAGAAGCCAAAGAAGGAAGCCATATAGTATTCATATTTGAGCCGAGGATGGTCACCCAAGTGACAGTGTTTGCTGCATAGGTTGACATTTTTGACACATGATGACAGATCCAGAGGTGATTGGAACTGATGTAAGACCTCCATCCTGAAGAGAGAAAACACTTGCTCAGAGATTGATTGCAGCCAGGAGAGGCTGGCTTGCAGCCTTGGTTTGGGCTGGAGAGTCAGGGTTTCTCTGTGTAGCTTTGGAGCCTGTCCTGGAACTCACTCTATAGATCAGGCTGGCCTTGAACTCACAGAGATCCACCTGCCTCTGCCTCCTGAATGCTGGGACTAAAGATGTGTGCCACCACCAGCAGGACTGTCCAGGTACTTTCTAAAGGAGGCTTTGTTTGTTTTGTTTAGTATCATCTTTATTGTCAGTCAATAATTTCCTAAGTGATACTGTTATTTCGACATAGCACTGGGTCATAATACCTACCCTCAGCTTGAAGGTACTGCTATGGAGAGATGGAATACTGTGTTCAACTCTGAGTTTAGGAAGAGTGGCGAACACTGAGGAGTGTTTGCATAAATACTCCAGATGTGAAGAGGCCCTGCAAAGGTAAGGGAACAGGAAGTGCTTAGCCTGCAGAAAGGAACTTGTGCATACCTAAAAACACTCTTCTGTGCTTGTCCACTTTATTTTGAATGCAGAATTGTCATCCAGCCAAGGTTGTACTACTCTACTGGGTGGCAATTTGGGCTGAGTCATCCTGAAACCATAAGGATGCCTGAAAGTAGCCCGTGGGGGCCAGTTAAAGGCAAGGATTTTCATTAGCATCTAGAACAGTGTTTAGCATGTAGATGGTGTGATTGAATGAGATAAATAATTAACTAAACCAAGAAGTAGGTTGTAAGCAGTCATGTCAATCAGAAGAAGAGGTGAGTGACTTGCCTGCCAGCTGAATTGCCCCACTCCCTAGATTCTGTTCCCAAAGACCCACTCCACAGGGCACACCCTCCCACCTCATCATCCCCAAGGCTGCTGGGCCCTGCCCCCAACCCCAGCGGACTTGCATTGCTCAGACCATACAGGCCAGAAGAACAGATCACACCAGTCAGAAGAACAGAGCCCCCTACTGCACCAAATGCCAAGCTAGCTGCCAGAAGGGTAGCCCCCAACTTGGATAGAGACTCCCTATAAGATCAGAGGTCATGCTGGCCACCAGAAACGCAGACCACAAAGACCAGAAGACCAAAGGGGAGACAAAAGCCAAGAAAAAACAAAGCAAAACAAAACTAAACACTCATCTAACAAACACAAACTCAGAAATCAACACCTAGACCTGTAATCATCCTAAACCCAGATGCTTAAACACCAGTGCAAGAATACAACCAACAAGAGTCAGGGCAACATGGCACCACCAGAGACCAGCTTCCTATTACAGCAAGACCTGACTATTCCCATGCAATTGAAACACAAACAAACTACCTTAAAAACTTTATGAATATTATAGAGGTACTTACAGGGGAAATGAAAAAAATTCCCTTATAGAAATTGAGAAAAAGGCAAACAAAAAAATTGGAGGAAATCAATAAATACCATAAAGAATGCCAAGAAAAGACAAACAGGCGAAGGACACGAAAATCAGAATAGAAACAATAAAGAAAACACAAACTAATGGAATTCAGGACACGGAAAATCTGGGTAATGTACAGGAACTACAGATGCAAACATCACCAACAGAATATAAGAGTTGGAAGAGAGAATCTAAAGTGTTGAAGATATGGTAGAAGAAATAGATTCATCAATCAAAGAAAATATTATATCTAATAAACTCCTAACACAAAACATCCAAGAAATCTGGAACACTATAAAAAGGCAAACCTTAAAAAAAAGGAGTAGAAGAAGGAGAAGATTCTCAGTTCTAAAATCCAGAAAATATATTTAACAAATCATAGAAGAAAAATTTCCTAACCTAAAGAAGGAGATTCCTATATAAGTACAAGAAGCTTATAGAACACCAAAATACACTGGATCAGAAAAGAAAGTCCCTGAGCACATAATAATCAAAACACTAAACATAAAAACAAAGAAAGGATAGTAAAAACTGCAAGGGGAAAAGGCCAAGTAATATACAAAGGAAGAATTATTAGAATTACATCCAACTTCTCAATGGAGACTCTGAAAGCCAGAAGGGCCTGGACAGATGTTTGACAGACACTAAGAGGCCATGGATGCCAGCACAGACTACTATACTCAGAAAAATGTTCAATTACCATAGATGAAGAAAACAAGATATTTCATGACAAAGTCAAATTTAAACAATACCTATCCACAAATCCAGCTCTATAGAAGGTACTAGAGAGAAAACTCGAACCCAAGGAAGTTAACTACACCCACAAAACCACAGACAATAATCTCACACCAGCAAAACCCAAAGAAGGGACACACACACACTCACATGCACACATACACCACCACCAGCAGCAGCAACAACAAAATAACAGAAACTAACAATAATTGGTCATTAATATCTCTCAATATCAATGGACCCAATTCCCCAATAAAAAGACACAGGTTAACAGAATGGATACAAAAACAGGATCCATCCTTCGGCTACATACAAGAAACACACCTCAACATCAAGGGTAGATATTACCTCAGAGTAAAGGGTTAGAAAAAGAATTTCCAAAAGCCGGGCGTTGGTGGCGCACGCCTTTAATCCCAGCACTTGGGAGGCAGAGCCAGGTGGATCTCTGTGAGTTCGAGGCCAGCCTGGGCTACCAAGTGAGTTCCAGGAAAGGCACAAAGCTACACAGAGAAACCCTGTCTCGAAAAACCAAAAAAAAAAAAAAAAAAAAAGAAAAAGAATTTCCAAGTAAATGGACCTAAGAAACAGGCTGGTATAGCTATTCTAATATCTAACAAAATAGACTTCAAACCAAAATTAATCAAAAGAGATAGAGAAGGAAATTTCATATTCATTAAAGGAAAACTCCACCAAGATGACATTTTAATTCTTAAACACAAGGGCATCCACATTTAGAAAAGAAACATAAAGTTTAAATCACAGGTTGAACCACACACATTAATAGTGGGTGGGAGTCTTCAATACCCCACTCTCACTAATGGACAGACAGAAACTATGAATTAAATGAACCTAACAGATATCTGTAGAACACTTCACCCAGACACAAAAGAATACACCTTCTTAGCACCTCATGGAACAGTCTCCAAAACTGACCACATACTCAGTTACAAAGCAAGTCTCAACAGATAAAAGAAATTGAAATATCCCCCGTAGCTTATCTGATCACCATGGATTAAAGCTGGATTTCAACAACAACAGAAACTACAGAGAGCCTACAAACACATGGAAACTGAACAACCCCCTACTGAAAGACTACTGTGTCAAGGTGGAAATAAAGAAACTAAAGACTTCCTAGAATTCAGTGAAAATGAATGCATGACATACCCAACTTATGGGACACAGGTGCTAAGGGGAAAGTTCAGAGCACTATGTTGTAGAATATTATTTTAAGGTGTGTTGCATTTGTTTATGCTGTGGAACATTTGTTTAATGATGCAAAGATGTGTTGCATTCTTTTGTGTTGCATTTGTTTAACTCTGTGAAGCTGTGGTACTGTGCCTGTCTAAAACATCTGATGGTCTAATAAAGATGAATGGTCAATAGCAAGGCAGGAGAAATGATAGGCAGGGCTGGCAGGCAGAGAGAATAAATAGAAAGAGAAATCTGGGAGGAAAAGAAGAAAGAACAAGAGAACAAAGAGAGGAGGATGCCAGAGGTCAGCCACAGAGTAAGAGTGAAAGTAAGATATACAGAAGTAAGAAAAAGAAAAAGCCCAGAGGCAAAAGGTAGATGGGAAAATTTAAAGTTAAGAAAAGCTGGCAAGAAACAAGCCAAGCTAAGGCTGGGTATTCATAAGTAAGACTATATCTCCATTTTATTTGGGAGCTGGGTGGCAGGTCCCCCAAAAGAGCCAAAGAGCAAAGAGACAACAATAATACTACATGCCTTCATAAAGAAATTAGAGAGATCTCACACTAGCAACTTAACAGCATAGCTGAAAGCTCAAGAACAAAAAAAAGCAAACACACTCAAGAGGAAATAATAACTGAGGTTTGAAATCAATAAAATAGAAACAGAGAACAATACAAAGAATCAGTGAAACAAAGAGTTGCTTCTTTGAGTCAACAAGATAGACAACCCTATCTAAACTAATTAAAAGACACAGAAAAAAAATTCCAAATTAACAAAATCAGAAATGAAAAAAGGGGACATAACAACAGACATGGAGGAAATTTAAAGAATCATTAGGTTATACTTCACAATCCTGTATCCCACAAAATTGGAAAATTTAAAATAAATGAACAATTTTCTTGATAAATATCTCATCAAAGCTGAATCAAGATCAGATAAAGAATTTAGATAGATCTATGACCCCTAAGATTCCCCCCTCAAAAAAAGCCTGGGGCCAGATGATTTTAGTGCAAAATTCTACCAGACTTTCAAAGAAGAGCTAATACCACTACTCCTCAAATTATTCCACAAAATAGAAACAGATGGAACATGGCCAAATTTATTTTATGAGGTCAGAGTCACCCTGATACCCAAACCACTCAAAGATTCAACAAAGAAAGAGAATTACATGCTGTGGAATATTCCCTTACACTGTGTGAATATATGTTGCTATGATTGGTTTAATAAACAAGTTGGCTGGCCAATAGATGAACAGAATAAGGTTAGGCAGGAGATCTAGACTAGGAGAATGCTGGGAGGAAGAAGGGTGGAGCTGGGAGTTACTACCAGACTTAGAGGGAGCAGGAGATGAATGTATCATGGTAATAAAGGTACTACCATGTGGCAGAACATAAGTAAGGAATATGGGTTAACTTAAAATGTAAGAGCTAGTTGGTAATAAGCCTGAGCTATTGGTCAAGCATTTGTAATTTATATTAAGCCTCTGAGTGATTATTTGAGAGCAGCTATAGGACGGGAAAACTTCCCCCTACAATTATAGACCAATTTCCCTCATGAACATTGATGCAAAAATACTCAGTAAAATACTTGCAAACCAAATCCAAGAACACATCAAAAAGATCATTCACCATGATCACGTAGACTTCATCCCAGAGATGCAGAGATGGTTCAACATTTGAAAATCTGTCAATGTAATCTACCATACAAACAAACTGGAAGGAAAAACCCCATGTGATCATCTCATTAGAAGTTGAAAAGGACTTTGACAAATTTAATACTACTTCATGATACAAGTCATCTTGGAGAGATCAGAGATACAAGGGACATACCCAAACATAATAAAGGCAATATACAGCAAGCCTATAGCCAACATCAAATTAAACAGAGAGAAACTTAAAGTCATTCCACTAAAATCAGGAATAAGACAAGGCTGTCTGCTCTCTCCATACCTATTCAATATAGTACTTGAAGTTCTAGCTAGAGCAATAAGACAATTGAAGAAAATAAAGGGGATACAAATTGGAAAGGAAGAAGTCAAAGTATTGCTATTTGCAAATGATATGATAGTATACATAAGTGACCCTAAAAATTCTACCAGGGAACTCTTACAGCAGATAAACACATTCAGCAAAGTGGCTGAATATAAGATTAACTAAAACAACAACAACAACAGACACAACAACAACAAAAACAAACAAACAAAAAACAGTATCCCTTATACACGCAAATAACAAACAGGTTGAGAAAAAAATCAGGGAACAACATCCTTCACAATAGCCAAAAATAATATAAAATATCTTGGGGTAACTTTAACCAAGCAAGTGAAAGACCTGTGTGATAGAAACTTCAAGTCTTGAAGAAGAAAATTGGAGAAGATATCAGAAGATGGAAAGATCTCCCATGTTCATGGATGGGTAAAATTGACATAGTAAAAATAGTGATTCTACCAAAAGCAATTTACAGATTCAATGCAATCTCCAACAAAATCCCAACACAATTCTTTACAGACCTTGAAAAAACAATACTCAATTTCATATGGAAAAACAAAAAACCCAGGATAGCTAAAACAATCCTATACAATAGAAAGAACTTCCAGAGGTATCACCATCCCTGATTTCAAACTGTACTACAGAGGTGTAGTAGTAAAAACAGTATGGTATTGGCATAAAAACAGACAGATTGATCAATGGAATTTAATTAAAGACCCAGACCTAAATCCACGCCCCTATGGACACCTGATTTTGTGATAAAGAAGCCAGGCATATACAATGGAAAAAAAAGTAAGCACCTGCAATAAATGGTGCTAATCTAACTGGATGTCAGCATGTAGAAGAATGCAAATAGATCCATATCTATCACCCTGCACAAAACTCAAGTCCAAGTAGATCAAAGACCTTAACATAAAACCAGATACACTGAACCTGGTAGAAGAGAAAGTGAGGAATAGCCTTGAACTCATTGGAACAGGAGATAACTTCCTGAACAGAACACCAGTGGCACAGACACTAAGATTGACAATTAACAAGTGGAACTTCATGGAACTGAAAATCTTCTGTAAGTCAAAAGACATCGTCAATAGGACAAAAAGGCAGCCCACAGAATGGGAAAAGATTTTCATCAACCTCACATCTGACAGAGGGCTGATCTCCAAAATATATAAAGAACTCAAGAAACTAGACATCAACAAACTAAATAATCCAATTAAAAAATGGAGTACAGAACAAATCAGAGACTTCTCAAATGGCTGAGAAACACTTAAAGAAATGTTCAACATCCTTAGCAATCAGGGAAATGCAAATCAAAACAATTTTGAGATTCCATCTTACACCTGTCAGAATGACTAAGATCAGTAACACAATTGACAGCACATGCTGGTGAGGATGTGGAGCAAGGGGAACACTCCTTCATTGCCCATAGGACTGCAAACTTGTACAGCCACTTTGGAAATCAAAATGGCAATTTCTCAGAAAATTGGGAATTGATATACCCAAGACCCCACTATACTGCTCCTGGGCATATACCCAAAGGACACTTCATCTTATCACAAGGACACTTGCTGAACTATGTTCACAGCAGCTTCATTTATAACAGCCAGAAACTGGAAAAAACCTAGATGTCCCTTAACTGAAGAATGAATAAAGAAAATGTGGTACATTTACACAATGAAGTACTACTAAGCTGTGAAAAACAACGACATCATGGAATTTGCAGATAAATGGATGGAACTTAAAAAAAAAATCATCCTGAATGAGGTAACCCAGATCCAGAAAGACACACATCATATGTATTCACTTATAAGTGGATATTAGCTATAAAGTAAAAGATAATCATGCTGTGGTCCACAGACCCAGAGAGACTAAGCAACAAGGAAGCCTTAAGAGGGGACACGCGGATCTCCTTGGGAAAGGGAAATAGAACAGATTTGACTTGTGGATTGGGGCGGGCAAGGTTGGGAACAGGAGGAAATCAGCTGGGGCGGGGGAAATACTGGGAGAAACAACTGGAATTGGGGTGCATTTCGGGTGTAAGGTGGAAACAGTGCAACGGAAACCGCTTGGAATCTATTTTAGTTATCCTAGCAAAGACTTCTTGTAATGGGAGTTCCTTTTAGACACGGAGCCTGAACCAGGCATCTTCTGTAACCAGGCAAGGCTTCAACAAGAGGAACCCAGTTACAAAGCTTTGACCTACAATTTGCCCTGCCTGCAGAGTGTTCTGGGACCAGAGCCTGGCAGAGTCCTCATCAAAGAGACCAGACACTTCATCCAGCAACTGATGGGAGGAGATACAAAGCGCTACAACCAAACATTAGGCAGAGCTCTGGGAGTCTTGCAGAGGAAGGAGAGAAAGGATCGGAGGAACCAGGAGGTCAGGGACGTCAGGGGAACAGGGCCCACAGAACCAATTCATGGGGGCTCACAGAGATCAGGGTGCCTGTAGGGGGTCTGACCTAGGCCCTCTGCATATGTGTTGTGGTTAAGTAGCTTGGTGTTCAGGGGATTCCTAGCAGTGGGGCAGGCCTGTCTCTGACTATTTTGCCTTCTTATGGGACCCTTTTTGTCCTACTGGGTCACCACATCCAGCCTTGATGTGATGGTATGTACTGGTCTTATTGCAGTATATTATGCCATGTTTGGCTAATGTCCCTGGGAGGCGGGCTATTTTCTGAGGGGAGATGGAGGGTCCTTGTTTTACAGCTTAGGAAAACAGACTGAAAGGGCTGTGTAATGATTTAAAGTTGCATCAGTATGGATGGGACTCAGGATTCCAACCTGGGCTTTCCTGACCCAAGACCTGTGCTCTTTGGCAATCTGGCACTCCGCTCAGCTGTGTAGCGGATCTACAGAAGCCCGGATGGAGCCATGTCACCTACAGAGTGCCACGCTGAAGCAAAGAGGAAATATGAGACTTTGCATGTTCTTTCTTCAAATTCCACCTTACATTGCAAGTTTGGGGGCTGCTAGATATCACCAAAATATGTGGAAAACTCTTCACAGGAATATCAAACGTGTTTTCTTTAGCATAATGTTTGCTCACCTAAAATATCATTTTCATATCTTATTGACTTAGCAATTTTTCATCTTATTTTAAGTAGGCTATCAAAAAATATATTCATTGTTTACATAAAATGAAGGCAATTCAAATTTAAACTGTAGATTTACTTGATCAACTACCTTTTCCCTCTTGCCATGCTGCCTGAGGCCATAATTCATAATTTATAATTCTGTTTCAAACTGATGGTCACATTAAATGTCCATTTCCTTTTTTCAGATTTTGGTCTCTATAATTAGTGATCATTGCAGACAAGAAAGAAACGGATAAGCCAGGAACACACACACACACACACACAATAAATAAATGTAAAAATTAAAAAATAAAATGTCGTTTATATAAATAACATAATCTTATTAAGCAATAAAGAAGAATGAAATCAGGTTGTTTGCAGGAAAATGGGAAGTAGACCTCATCACATCAAGTGAAACAAGCCAAAAATCAGAAAAACAAATACTGTGTGTTTTCTCTCATATTCAGATTCTGGATTTATTCATTTATTTATCAAAGACATGAAAATAGGAAAGATACTATATGGGGAAAGTGGGGACCGCTGGGTCGGGTGGACAGAGGTCATCAAATAACACTATATATCTATGAAAATGTCATATTAGAACCTGTTATTTTGTTTAAATTATATACACTAAACACATAATGGAATGGAAGTACATTGTGTGTAGTCATACAATGCAGTACCAGGTGGATTGAATTATCTCTTGACTCTCAGGAAAAAAAATTATATTTAAATATTAAAAAATAGCAATATTTTAATTTCATTAAAATTAATATAAAAATATTTTAAAAATATGTCAAATAGAGTATGATTCCATTGTAGTTTGCGTCTCCAAATGATAAATGTCATTTATTGATGTGTCAATGGATGTAACACTATTAATAAAAGAGAGAATCCTTTAAGTGTGAATTTACAGGAATCAGGAAGATGAAAAATGGTTCAGGAAGAAGAATAGACAGCTTTGCAGGTACACATGTTCACGTTCATCTGATGACCTGAACCTACATGTGTGTTATTCTTCTGAATTGGTTTCGATATTTAAGTAAGATGAAGAATAAAAAAATAAAGAAAAGATAATGTTCTAGCTAATTCTTGGAGATAATTGCATCGATTACTTAGCTAAGAGAATTTCTGCTTTCCTTTAGAGTTGTAGTTTATGATGCTTTTTGAAAAAATAGTTACAGGCAGATTGAAAATGGTCAATGTGAGCATTAACCACAAGGGGGCATACTAGCCTCATGTGACTCACATTCACTATCCAATTAGCCTTGTTACCTAGGAAAGGTCGAGTATGGTTAAAGTCTAGGATTTGTTTGCCTGTGTGGGAAATAGAGGAAATTCATCTTCCTTCCTTTCTTTTGTTTCTGTTACCCCCCTCTCCCCCTCTCCCTCCTCCCCCTCTCGCTTTTTCTCCTTCTTATCTCATCAGTTGTGTTTGATTTGCTGTGAGTTTGGAGGAAGCCTTAAAACACCCAAACACCATTCTATCCGTCCAGTGGACGACATGACATTCACTCACTCTTTCATCATTCAGTCAAGCATTCAGGAACCCACTCTCTTGGCCAGTCTACACAAATACATGTCGAGCTGCTCTTCTGTACCAGACAAAAGGACAAAGAGGCCCTAGAGACACAGTGGGCCCAAACATCTCACCATCATTTGCTTTCTGTGTGGGAACAGTGTGAGCACACAATCACAGACAACTTGCAAACACTAAGTTCTATGAAGAAAAGGAACGTGGTCACATGATGCCACAAGGAGGTTCCCCACGGGTCAGTGATCACAGAGGAACGATACATTTGATGGGAAACACGAAGATGAGTTACCTAAGGCGGGAGTGGGGGACGGGGGTGGGAGAGAAGAACATTCTGATTGAAAGTGATCTATGCAAGACATTGCAGCAAGATAAGAAAGCCAGGAGCTGAAAGAACCAGGAAGGCTGACTGGCAAGTGAGCGAGGGGCAGCTGGCAATGGAGATATTTTATTTGTGCTCTAACAAATAAAGCTTGCCTGAGGATCAAAGGACAGAGCCAGCCACTATATTAAACATAGAGGTCAGGCAGTGGTAGCACACGCCTTTAATCCTAGCATTCAGGAAGCAGAGATTCATCCGGATCTCTGTGAGTTCAAGGCCACACTGGGAACAGAGCCCGGCATGGTGGCACACACCTTTAATCCCAGCACTAGTTAACCACTGGGGTCTGTACAGACAGACAGGAAGTGATAGAGCTGGCCGGAAAGAGGAAGTGATGTAGCTGGGCGGAGAGAAGAAGTAAGATGGCAGGGCACAGAAAGGTATATAAGGCATGAATATACAGGAAGTAGCTCTCTTGGGCTGAGGATTTCCTAGCTGTAAGAACTTGTGGCTGGCTTGTTCTATCCCTCTGATCTTTCAGCTTTCACCCCCAATGTTTGGCTCTGGGTTTTTATTAATAAAACCGCTTAGCAATTCGTGTTAGAGCTGACAGCAGTGAAGACAGACTGGAGATGGATCTCTGATAGCTTTGCAAACTAAACTTAAAGATTTTGTCTTCACCATGAGAGCCCCAGAGAATGCTGCTGTTGCATTGTGGAGAAGCCATATGCACACATGGCAAAGAAATAAGCCACCAATTCTGCCTCAAGGGCTGGATGGTAGAGCACAACCCCATTCACCTGGGTATTAGCAACTTGGTGGCAGTGTAGGACATCATTTAAAAACAGTAATATAATTTCAAACTCAGTAATATTAATCAGATTTAAGGTTTTCTTTTAAAGACTCAGACTTTGTTTATTTTGAATCAGACTAAAAACCACTGTTCTTGAAAATGGTACACAGAAGATATGTTATCTTAATAAACAAATGGAACTAGTTATCTCATCCACAGCAAAGCAAAATCTACTAAAATATAAAAGATATGAAAGAAAATGTTTACTTTATGGTCACATTGTCTCCAAAAGAACCAGATCTCAGAAAGGGGGCCTGTGTATGCAACTGCATAAATGTTTATTTTATTTGGGGCCTGAGTTGTTTTCATGTGTAAGATGAAGCACCAGCCTAGTTTATGTTCTCCCGAGTCTGTGAGTCTATGAATTTACTCATAGAAAGAAATACACCCATGTTAGTAGTTTAAGCAGAATAGACGCTGCAGAATGCCTTGGGATGCATTCAATGCAGATGTGTGAGTGGGAAGTAGAGGTTTTGCATATGAGCTCATATTAGACCTTAGTAAACTACATTTGCATAAGCCGCACTACTGTTTATTGATAGTCCACTATCCATAAGGTTTTCAAACTGTTATTTAATCTTCAGAAGTTCCCTGTGAGGTAGATTTTAACACAGCTCACACAGATTCAAATATCTGCTAAAGGTTCTATGGTTCAGTCATTCTCCACAATTTTTTTTTTTTTTGAGACATGGTCTCTCACTGAACTTGTAACTCACTGATTGCCTACACTAACTGCCAATGAGCTACCTGTCCCAAATCCCCAGGGCTGGGCTTGTAGACGTACACCATACACCTAGGTGTTTTTCTTTTCATTTTATGTTTATGGGTGTTTTGCTTGCATGTATGTCTACGTACCATGTATGTGCAGTGCCTGTAAAGGCCAGAAGAGAGCATCAGATCCCCGGGGATTGGAATTATAGCTACTTATAAACCACTGTGTGAGTGCTGAAAATCGAAACTGGGTCTTCTGGAAGAGCAACCAATGCTTTGAACAGCTGAGCCATCTCTGCAGCCCCAACATTTTTTTTTTTAAATGTGTGCACGAAGGATCTGAACTCAGGTCCTCATGCTTGCATGGCGAGCACGTTATTGACTGAGTCATCTCCCCAGCCTTTAAGAGCTGCTATTAAAAATATGTATATATAAGTACTAAAGGAAGCAGAGATAAGCTCATTAGAATTATAAATACGGAATTCAAGTGGTCTGTTGAATAAATACCAAGAATTTTATTACACTCTCACATATTAAAAGTGATTAATAGACTTACCTAAAATAATTAAACATGCGTGTTCCTAGATGTGGCTGTGAAAGGTGTGATTTCCTTGAGCACACAGCCTGCGTGTTACGGTGTCCTTCTTGTGGCAGCAGAATTCATCTACAGACTTTGACTCTGCAGCTATATATTTGAAAAGGACAATTACACAGCGCACTTTCCCTTTCTCACCGCATCTTGTCTTGAAGACAGTTTGTGAAGTTTGTTTCCCTTTTGGTCTTCCGTTCTACACACGTGGACAGTGGGTGCCTGCTGGACCTTGGTGTTCTGGTAAGTGGCTACGTGCCTTTATTCTGAGCCACGGCGTGCATGTTTTGTCCGTGGCTCTCCTTCTTGGGTATCCTTCCAGTTTGAGATTTACATCAATGGCGAGGCTGTGCTGGGTGAATGATCTGGGTGAACCCCATACATAACTCGTGGTTTTGGTGCCTAGACCTGTTTTCGTGAGAGTCATGCTCAGTATGGACTTGGTGTTTCTGGTCGGTTCCTTGGCCCACTACATAGGACTTAAGCACACATTGATTCAGCAGTAGTCACCTCATAGTGACTTCTCTTTTGTTGGACACAGTAACCCTCAAGCCCCTCTTTGGTGGCAGCAAAAGATGCCTATACCCCATAGTTGATACTTGCCTATGAACCTGGTCCTTTCCTCATCAGATGGTCAATACACTGCCCTTGAGTTTTGATGCATTACCACACTTAGGCATTTGTACTTTCCTCTGCTCATCATTCCGCCAGCGGAAAGATGTAATAATAATAATAATAATAATAATAATAATAATAATAAATGGTGGCTTGTGAGATAAAAAGCAGCCAGCTTCATTTCCATTAGAAGTGGCTTGTAGCTTGACAGAAGTGTTATGACGAGAGTAAAATACAGTCTGTTTTGCCCTTTAGACTGAAAACATATCTCTATCATCTTGCCAGATTACTCTCCCACCCCACAAAAGCCTGTTGATAGCACCTGGGTGGGAAAGGCTGGCCAGGATGAGGGTTGATGCCAGCATCCTGGCTCAGGACAAACACTATACAATAGCTACAAGAAGTCCCCATTCATCACACTGTTTTGGTTTTAAAGAAGTGTTAAAGTGTTTTCTAACAGGAGACAAAGGTTGACAGAGGCGCCGAAGGATCTAGGAAGCAGAGTTTTGCAATATGGCAAATAGTATTCAGTTTAATAGTGTATCATTGGGGAAGAGGCGGTGATGTGAAGGTACCCCCATTGCTAAAGGAGTCTGTGAGCAATTTAAAATTTATCACCACTCTGACACAAGTGCAACATTGTGAATAAGAGTCATTAATGGTGAACGTTTTGTTTTTTTTTTAACCCCGTCTGATAAAATGTCATTTTGTTTTCACTATAATGGAAACACAAAATGGTTACAACTCGAAGCCTCTGTAAGTACACGGAGAGTCACCCCAATAAAGTTATTCAGTCTTTTCTGCCCTTAAAACAAAGTTTGTGATGCATTCGGTTGAAGCTGTCACAGACTGAAAGGAAGACAGCACAGCTCAAGAGAACCAAACGGAACCAAACGGAACCAAACGGAACCAAACGGTTTATGGAAGGCTGAGACCTTAGAAACATAAACATGTCTCTGGGCAGAAGGACATGAGGATGTTTTTGAAACTTCATGTGTACATATGAAGTATAACTACTACAGAAACCGTGCCCCACTCTAGGATAGAGAAGTTTGGCCAGTTTAAGTCTTTCCTAGGAGAGCGGCTTACTGCAATGGGTGAGTTACTGGGCAGGTCACCACAGGCCAAATGAAGGCTTCCTTTGTGAGACGATGGACCTAGAATGTGTAAACATTCTGAATAGTTCAGCATTCCCCTCGACACACCACACACACACACACACACACACACACACACACGAGAGAGAGAGAGAGAGAGAGAGAGAGAGAGAGAGAGAGAGAGAGAGAGAGAGACTTCTTGTATATTAATTTGTTTAGCATCTTTTTCTTAATTTCTCACCACTCTGACCTTTGGCTTTTTTGTCAGTCGCCTTACAAAGATTGCAAAACACTCTTTGGTATCAAAGGGCAAACTAGACACTTGCCAAAAGAACGTCTTTTTTTTATGGTATTATGGAGAAAATGTACCTGCTAAGAAGGAGAGATGGTAGTTTCATGCTAAATCTATGGGCAGAGTTACTTTTATGTTAATTCAGTCATCCCTGGTAGGTTGATAGCATGGAGGATTCTGGATGAGTATGAGTTAAAAAAAAAATGCCAAAGCCATAGATTAAGAGACCAAAAGTAGGGGTCGGAAGAGTAAACAGGCCCACATGGAATTATTGTCCACTTGGTAGGTATGATATTGGACAATTAGTATAGTTTTCCTATTCCCAGGATGTCAATATAGTATTGTGACTTCTATAGCAAAGGTATGGGGCTTGAATGAGGAAACAGGTTTCAGACATTGCTTGGGCTTAGCACCGAACATGACTGTATTTGTTATTAGGGCTACATTTGAGTTTCTCTCTAGTCCTGTACCTAAAGTGGTCCTAGTTCCAACAGTTACATGGCAAAGGACCTGATTCCCCAACTGGACCCCGTTCTTGTCCTTTCCTTTGAAGTCAGAATGAGGGCAGGAGAGACAGCATTACCTTGTCCCTAGAGAACCACTTCCCACACGATCTGCCCTTACACCAGATCACCTGTGTTAGCCCAGGGCACTCTCCTTCTTTGCAGTATCTTCCCCTGATGCTCGAAGATGTATCCTTCAGGGATTATGAACCAGAGCACCGGTTTAATTGTCCTGTTTGCTGCGATGCTTGGCTGCAGCTGTTGACATATTCAGTCTCAGGCAACTGCTTAGACCTCAGGAGAAGGACAAGACCAACGCCATTCTTCAGGAAGGGAAGTGGAAGTAGTGTCACTGGGCAATTAAAACACGGTAATGAACAAACACAAACCCCTGTATCTTTAGATCACTAAGCTTATAAAGTCACTTAAAGAAAAGCCAAAGCAGCACCCCCCCCCCCAAGTAGATCATTGGCTGTGACTTCAAGATTGCGCTCATCATTACGAAAAATGTTAGAGAGTTGGTTCAAACTCAAGATGCATTTTTCTGTTTTATATGTCATTAGGCTATTTTATAATTATCTGTATTATAAAAGTGTATATTGCACAAGTCCTTATTGCTTAAAAATTGATCTTAAATCAACAGCAACTGATGGAGACTTACACCCATGGGAAAATGGAATTCTGAAATCATAATCCTTTGTCATGATGCCTCTCAGATAATTACTCTTGTGTTGAGATAACTTGTGATGGGTAAAGACTAATAAGTCACATATATAAGGAAGATAATCCAAAGGCTTCCTTCAGGCTATACTACCTTCATACATGTGAATATAGTGGGCACTGTTCTAGTTAATAATTGGACTTTTATTTTTCCAATATTACTCTGAAAGTAACCATATTTCTTCAAATAAAATATGAACGGTCATATTTGTCAATAACCTCAAGAAGAGCAATACCCCTCCCTCACTGTTGCCAGAAAATATTTTTTCTTTTCTTCTTTTCTTTTTTTCTTTTCTTCCGGAGACAGGGTTTCTCTGTGTAACTTTGGAGCCTGTCTTGGAACTTGCTCTGTAGACCAAGCTGGCCTTGAACTCACAGAAATCCACCTGCCTCTGCCTCCCGAGTGCTGGGATTAAAGGTGTGCGCCACCACCGCCCAGCCAGAAAAATTTTCTTTATTTTCAACATCTCGGCATGTCTCTTCCTTTGAAAGTCCCTATGATTAGCTTGGGCATCGGTTCCCATAAACCACCCTAAACCTGGTGAGTACAGCTCAAGGCTGTGCACACACTTGCTGACGTGAAACACAAAGCTATGTTCTAGCTGTGCACATGCATAGCTTTTGAGTTTGAGGAAAATCCAAAATGCTCCTTTCCCCCTTTTATTCTACTAAAACGCCTTTGAGTTGATTTTGGAACCAACTTTTACATAAAACTCACCAACAAATTGATACCTAAAAGTTCTTTCTTTTCCCCTAAAATAACTTTAAAAGGCCCAAATTCTTTTTGTTTTTGTAATGAACGTGAAAACCATCGCACCAGAAAGCAGTACACACAACTTCACAAGACAGAACCCCTCCCCCCAGAGATACTATATACTTAATTTTTCAAAACCAAAATACTGTACAAGTCCCTCCATCCCAACTTTTTCATTTGAGCATTTTGATATGAATGATGCAAAGATTTATTTTTATTTAGTTATTTATTTTGGGTGGTTTTTTTTGGCCCATGGCTTTAGGAATGCTACCTGATTTTAGCCTTCTCTGGAGAGGGGGCCACAGCCACATCTCCACCTTATCAATGAAACTTTCAAAGACATAGAGGACTCACTGTCAGGATGCATGTACATGCCTATTGTATATCCATGATGTTCCACAAATACACCTTGTTTTTTGAGCTACACGGTATCACACATTCTAGCTCCTTCTCTATGTTTGATATTCTCTTATTTGAAGTCTCATATTTGTACCTTTCCAAGAGCCACTGTTATGATCAAAAGATGCTACTTGTTGGGAGTCTGAGGTGGCAGGATCTTGATTTTGAAGCCAAGCTAAGCTATATAGCAAGTTCCTGGCCAGGTTGGGCTACAAAGCAAGACCTTGTCAATAAATAAATAAATAAATAAATAAATAAGGAAGAAGCAACAAAAGACAGAGGAAAATGATCACCTTTTGCCATTACAATTCTTACCTATGTTTTTAATCTATAAGCTTCATAAAGTTTATTTTCAAGTAAGATGTGAATTCCATCCATCAAATGAGTTTGAAATACATGATACAAAACTATGGCTTAAAGAGTTAGTAAAAGGAAGCCTCATGTGAAAAGGCACGTCAACTTGTCGTTCTGAAAAGCAACTCATCCACATGAAGTAGTCAAAAAGGACTTCATTTAATTAGTGATATGTAGAGGTTTGCATAGAAAAAGGTTACAAAGTAATGCAGGGAAGACTAGGTACAGTAATTTTAAAACAAATATTTATGAGTATAACCTTGCATAATGTTTAACATTCTCGTTTATTGCTTTCTCCACACAGCAGAGAAATGAAGTGCATAAGAATACATGCTGTGTCTTTATCTTTCAAATATAAAATCTCACGTGCTCAATTTCAATGTATTAAGAGATTATTTTGTCATTTAAACAAGATAAAAAAAAATCAAAACCAAAACACCATTATGTAGCTCTAGTCTAGGCATGGACAAAAATAATTTATGTACACTTCATTGCATACATTCATTGTGATTTGGGATCAAATGCAATTCTTAACTCGACCAAGGGCATTTAAGTCATGGAGCTTTTCTCGTCTAAATCCTCTCTCATCTCATTACCACCAGAAATGCAACATCCTTGGCCCCCCCCAAAAGGGACAAGAACAGACATTACATGTTGTCAGGAGAAAACTGAAGAAGTTAACTCTATAAATGCAGCCCGAATGAAACTGAATAAATTAATCCAAACTTGCAAACTGAAGCATTTGAGTTGGCATGAATGAGCCTCTGGTGGGCACACAGCAGGTAGCTGCCTCGAGGTGCGTTGTACAGCTGTAAGTTCACACAAAGAAGCGCTGTGTTCTAAGCCATGTCTCACTAGAGTGTATGTGAGCTTGAAGGCAGAGCAGAAATACTTGTTAATATGGGCTCTGGTGGAATTGTTCTTTATATCAATGCATTGCTAAATATCCCTGCTTGGCAAGTTTGTTTACAGAAGACAAAACTATGTCTTTCAACTTAATTTTCATTAGTCTTTATGGCCAATAAAACCTGTTGGTTTCAAAAGGGTACTACTGTGTGCTGTATGGCTCTTACCCACGCTGTCTGTTCCTTCCCTTTCTCAACTTTACAGCTATGCCCTCCTGGTCTTGTGGTACATTACATTCCTTAGCTCAGGCACTTAGAAAACATGGTATTTTTTTTTTTTTTTAAATCTCCCTTCTCATTTCAGGAGAATTCAGTTATGGCATTTTTTCTTTTCCAAGTCAGATGAATTGATACACCGCTGGATGGTGACATCCATATATACTTCAGTAAAGTTTATATGGAAATAGATGTGACGTTTTTAAGTTGCGGATGTCAGTTGCCAAGCTGCCTTAAACAAAGGGGAAAAAAAAGATAACACTACATTTCCGTTTGTGAAGTTTGCTTCTCAAATCGCTTTATTGTTGCTGTGTGGATCTGTAGGTATCTGTATGGCTACCTTCAGGGTGCAGAGGTTTGAAGCTGATTCTGAAATGAAGGACATTCAGTTACGATTGCAAGAAATAAGAATAACTTAAAAGGCTCCGACTTCTGTCCCCCAGGGTCGGTAAGGTTTACTGTTTGTTCCACTGCTTGTCTGCTGAGGACTGGAGGCGGCCGACACTGACAAGGGTGGGCTGATGGTGGTGGCAGCAGCCACTGCGGCTGCAGCCGCTGCATTGGAGGGGAGCATGGGAAAGGCCCCTGCGAAAGACAGAGGGAAGCTGTGTGCAGCGGCGGTGGCCGCTGCGGCTGCGGCATGCACGGTGGCCGAAAGAGACAGGAGAGAGGTGGAGAGAGGCGGTACACACGGTGCCACGGTGCCTGTGGATGGCATCCGAAGAGCAGAATCGGCATGGGCGAACGTCGCTGTGAGCAGGGCAGAGCCGTGGGCGGGAGGCACTTCTGAAGACGTCGAGAGGCGACACGGGGTTGACTCCGACGTGTGGAGTCCGTTGGGTTGGAGCAGGGCTGTGGGGAGGTGGTGGAAGGCGGCTGCCCAGTGGTGTGGGTGCAGGGGGTGATGGTGGTGGGCCATGGAGGACGTCATCACCGCCGCCTCCCGCTGGGAGGCGCAGGTGCTGAGATGGGAGACGAGGCGCACGCGCAGTGGGTCTGATGAGTCAAGGCCTTCCACCGAGCTCAAGTACCTGGCCACTTCGGTCAAGCACTCTCGGAATCCAATGCTCATGAAGTCCATGGCGAGAGCATGGGCATCAAAGTAGCCTGAAGAAGGGTTGAGGAGAGTCAGAGGTGAGGGGGCAAAAGAAGGAAAACGGATCGGGCTTTGAAGAACAACCACCCACTTAGGTCCCACTCCGGTTTTAGGAAGAGATAGGATGGCTCTTTCTGAAAACACAGTGGCTGCTATGTTCGTAATTTTTTGCATGAGTAAAGAAAGGATGCTTTGTGGCTGTATATGGCTGGGTCTTGTTGCATCTTAAGAAATGTGAATCATGCAATTCCCATTCTATTGTTGGAAAAGGAGGGAAATGATGAGCAGCTGTCTCCTATAAGTGGGTCTTAAGCCAACAATAACACGTGCCCATAACCACTTCGTCTGTACCAGTGCAGCTCAACAGCCTTCAGGTCAACCACTTGGGAGGAGCCCTTCACCATTGCCTCTGTGTTACGGATGATCAAACTGGTGCTCAGACACTAGTTAACTTACCCCCAGGGACAGAGCTAATGAACCGGAGAACCAGAAGCCACCATCGGGCAACTGAGTCCATGTCCTTTGCCACTACACTAGGGACAACCGAGATTCTAGGCACGTGAGGGAACACTGGCAGCCCCTCTTGTTCAAGGCTTCCACGTTCTTCTGTGCAATGGCCTCTCCAGTGATCCCGAGGTCAGGTGACTCACATGGCATCTGGTTGGAAAGGACTGTTCACTGACTAATCTGGGACGAATTTGAGGACTGCTCAAGTAGCCACAGATAAGAACTAAGATAACGCTTGTTGTGAAGCCAAAGGACTTTAGAAGTGCAACTCATGCCAAATATTTGGGGCTCTGGTAGCAGCAATTCTTTACCTCATGGATACCAATTCAAGGGAAGCTAGGGTAATCACATAGCTTTCCTTGTGCTGCATCTAACTTCACTGCTCTCCTGAAATCCCGAGGTGGCAGGTGTAGAGGCAGTAGTCACGGTACTTAGGGCCTGTGGAGCACATGATGCTGGTTTAACCCTCGAAGCCCATCAGGTTACCGCCAACTCAGGTCAAAGGTTGTAGTCAAGTTTGGCAGGACAACCGACTTCTAAGATTTAACCATTAGCTTCTATGTTATGAGAATATTTGCATCCTATACTATTCTTCGTTCATTCAAGAGAGTTTCTTGGGACATTGGGACCTGAGGCAAATGTACCATATAGACAGCATGTATAGTAATCTCCTCTACATGAGCAGAAGATGGTTTGGGTCAAGGCTGGTGTTCTATCAGTTTTCAGATCAGTAAAAATGACTTGCCTCTATTCCCTGCTCTGTCCTGCCCCAGATCGAGGACCTGCAGACTGTAGAGGAAGCCTATGATGCATTGAGGAGGCCCTCAGCATTCAGCTGCAGAACTTAACTGCTTGAGACTTTCTCTCTTTATTCCCTTGTCAGATAGACTTGGCTGAGATGAATATCAAAGGCATCCTTAAAGAGGGAAGAAGCTATGAAGGGGCAGCATGAAGTCTGAGTAAGGTGGGAGGAAGCGGGATCATGAAATATGAGTGAATATTCAGCTTTTATGGTTTCGTCTATTTTTAGTGTGAGGGTCCTACTCAGACCTGACAATTCTTCCCTAATGTACTGTTCAGTAATGAGGACATTCTGCCACGGCATGGGGCTAGGCCTGGATATCTACTCCTGGAGTTCTCCCCAGGAACAGACAGTTTTGTTGTTCTTCCCAGTAGAGATTCAGGACCTGTACTTCAAATGTTGTGGTTGGTGTAAAGTCAAGGCAGGCCAAAATGGCCTGGGAAACAACAACAAAATAATTCTAGAGTCACTTCCTCTAAATAGCTAAGTAATTTGAGTAGCCTTGATTTAATGAAAGTGAGAGAAAGAGAGAGCCGGGGGCCCCAGCCTTGTTTATATTTGGCTGTTGGTGTGTTTGTTTTGTTTTTCTGTTCAGACTCCAGCATGCACTTCTCAGATCCCAAACACATCTCTGACCAGGCTGCTGAGAAGGGAGCTTTACTCCCACAGTATTATGAAAGCAAACACAAGTCCAGGGTCAAGTGCTGCTTTTGTTCTGGAAGTCCTTTCCCACGAGTTCAATCCCGCCATTAGCATTGATTTCCACAGCTTTAATCTGGGGCTGCCTCTCTCAAGCTTGTTAGAGGGCTGCTCAACTGTAACTTCCTTAGAATAGGAGAGGGAAGAAATGAAGAGAGAAAGGTAGAAAGGGGGTGAACAATGGCGCCAACTCTTACCTTTACCCCCCGTTGCCTGAAGCATCTTCAAATGATCCACTGTCATTTGCAATATTTCAGCCTTTTCCAACTTAGCAGATCCCTTCAGAATCAAATAACAAAGCCTCATGAATCCTGCAGAAACTAACTTGGTACTTTATATACTGAATTTAGTACTGCAGCTCTAATTTTGTTTCTCATTATAAAATTCTGTTTAATTTCCTCATGGGGGGGGAACTGAATTCCTTTTACTTTAAATTTTAATTGTGTGTGTGCACATGTGCATGTGTGTTTGTGTGGGTACATATGTGTGTGAGTGTGTGTGTGTGTGTGTGTGTGTGTGTGTGTGTGTGTATGCTGCACACGCACGCATGTAGGTAACTATGCAGGTCAGGGCACCAGAACCTGCTGAAGCTGTTGTGAGCCACCCAGTGGGGGTGCTGGGACCAAGTTTGGTCCCTTCTCTTAACTTGGGAGCCATCTCAACAGCCTCCAAAGTCTTTCTAAACTTTATATAAAAGCACCAGTCAGTAACTATGACACAGCCCATGACATCAGCTTGTAACTCGAAAGACCAGAACAAGGCACCGAAGAAATGATTCGTTAAATAGTAAGAACACTTATCTTCCTAAGATCATCCCACAAATACTACGCCAACTGCAAAACTCTCCGACTTTCTGCTTGATTTCTACCCTTGATTAATGATCTATTTCATTAAGGTACATTCATTTGTCGTTACTATTAAAGTCTAGAGCAGTTAAATAGTTGAATGTTAATTCTGGAGGATAACAAAACATCAAAAGTAGAACATTTAAAAGTAGAGAATTCCAACAAGTCCTTAAGATAACTTCTAGATACCAGGAGAAAAGGAAACAAAATAGAAAAGGACTTTCAAGGTTACCAGCAGGTGTCACTGTGAATTCTAAGATCATAAACCCAAAAGACTTAACTTGCAATTGACTTAAAGAGCATCATCCATGCCTAAGGATTTTCCAATCAATCAAAACTACCCTTAATAAAATAGTCTTCAAATACATTTTCATTGTTCCCTTCTTAAAATAAAGCAACCTTTCAAAAACCAACTGAAACAAATAGAGCATCTTGGGGGTGATGGTGGCTCCTAACTAACTTCCCAGAGGAGCTGAGTAATTAAACCAACATGTGGGTTTGTTGCTATTGTTGTTCTTTTGGTGTGGTGCTGTGTGTGTGTGTGTGGTGTGGTGTGTGTGTGTGTATGTGTGGTGTGGTGTGGTGTGGTGTGGTGTGGTGTGGTGTGTGTGTGTATGTGTGTGTGGTGTGGTGTGTGTGTATGTGTGGTGTGGTGTGTGTGTATGTGTGGTGTGGTGTGGTGTGTGTGTGTGTGTGTGTGGTGTGTGTGTGTGTATGTGTGTGTATGTGTGTGTGGTGTGGTGTGTGTGTGTATGTGTGGTGTGGTGTGGTGTGTGTGTGTATGTGTGTGTGGTGTGGTGTGTGTGTATGTGGTGTGTGTGTGTGTGTGTGAAAAGAATCCTGACATTTATTCCAGGGTCCTAGATGCCTATACTTGATGGTTTTTTAATTTATCTTTTTAATTTTAATTTTTTAAAAAAATGATCAGCACCCAGTCAACAGCAGGAGTTTCAGGTTTTTAGCGGTTCTAAAGAATATTCTTTTCCTCTAATTGTGACAGGGGCCAGCTCACTAGGGTTGGCAGCCAGACTCTGTAAATGGGACCGCTGTGTTTACGGTAACTAACTGCCAACAACTGAGGCTTGCTCTTAAGGTTTAAGTCAATATTTATGAAAAAGAAACTGAACAAACCAAGCCTGAGAAGAAAAAAAAAAACAAAACAAAAAACAACCCAAGTGACTGTTTCTCGGTGTCACAATGTAGATATCTCAGTACTCAAAAAAGTAAAAAATCCATAGGTTATTGCCATTTTCATTCCTACTAATCAGAAGTATAAGTATACTTAATTATACTTACAGTATAAGTAAGTTACCAAAGACAGCCTCGGCATAGGAATTGCACGGTGTATGTTTTGTCTTACACACACAGAATCACAACATGTCCTGTAATTCTCATTGTTCACCATGTCCATGAAGATGTATGAGTAGTTTTGGCGAAAGTGCCAAACTGCCACCCTGGATGGCCTCCAAAGGCTCTGTGGGGCTTGCTTTACAATGTTTGAAGAATCACGAAGTAAACACACCAACAAAAAAGGCATAAACAACCAACTGATGTTTTGCACCCAATTTGGAACTCAATTGAAAACATTTTCAGCACAGAAACTGCTACATACTTGGAAAGATGCTCTTAGAAGCCCATGCATTGGCTACAGAGGGGGGGGGGGGGGCGGGAAACAGGAAACAAAAAACGATACTTCCAAAGCCACGAAGGAAAGTGTAAGCATTTGGTTTTCTGCTTTCCTAAATGTGCAATAGCTTTTGTTTTAATGTAAAAGAATATCTGAATTTTGAAAAGCAGCATTTATAACTACTTTGATTTTTATCAAACTTCCAAACTATGTCCCAAATCAAACAATGTTCTATTAGCCCAAGAATTAAAAACGAAAGTGGCTTGCTAAATAAATTGTATTGGTATAATTTAGAAAACCAAAATAGAATCTTACTTCCTTGACTTTGATTTCTTTTTTTTTTTTTTAAAGAGTACTTTCAAAGTTTGAGGGGAAAATGGTATTTCATATATGATACATATTTTTTTTTCAAGAATACTACATACAGCACAATTTTAAACAAAATCCCTGCTGGATTCAAAGAAAGAACAGAGAAAGCTTGAGTCCTGTTACCCTTAAGGGGAAAAATAAGCTAAAGAATGGAAATGTTTTCAACTTCATGATGGATTATGTTTTTAATAGTTTTGCCACAACAAAGCATTTTATTGAAATGGCTGTTCTATGCCGGATCAGGGCGCACACACCATTATTTTAATGAGCTTCCACAAGAATCCACATTCCCAGATGAGGAATAGGATTCTTTGAGCCTTTTGGGGGGTGGGGTGGGGGTGGGGTGGGGGGAAAAGGAGTAACTTACTTGTTTTTCAAAAGCCGTTGGTACTAGTCGTCTCAATTCAGATAGACTGTTATTTATTCGGTCCCGACGCCTTTTTTCTATTATCTAATCCCAAAGAAAGTGGAACAAAAGTTTAAGGACACATATATAGTAACGTTGTTCAGGATAGGAAAGCAGCAGCAGTGGAATGCATGTTAGATGGCCTGGCATCAAAGGGGTGGGGGTCACTTACCCCTCTCCTTTTCTTTCTCGCCATAATCTGAGAGGTGGTGGTTGGTGAATTTGACCTCATCACTGAGCTTGTACTTTGCCTGTGAAGAGGGAAGGCCATGCATGTCACGTGCTGTTATCAGCCTAACAATTGTCCCCCACCCCCACCCTCACCAGGGGCTTCATGGTACCCATTGATATTCAGATCGATTGCATAGTTCATGTCTATGTTATTATTATTATTTTTCCTTAGTTTTGGCTTCCCTTTTAGTTCCCAGGTAGTAATTATGCCTTTCAGGGAAAAAGAAAAAAATGTTAGTGAGGCCTTAATATGGCTTAGCAAGTAAAGGCAATGGCCACAAAGTTTGACCATCTGACCTGAACTCCATCCCTTGGACCCACATGATGAAAGGGGAGAACCACTTGGACCTCCACAAACAAGAGGTGACAGTGACATGCACCTTTCCACATACATACATGAAATTATAAATACATGTGATTTAAAAATTGCTACTGGGTAATTTAAGCTGCCAACTCAAATGGCAAAAATGAACCTGAAATTTTGTGTTTTCCGATGAAATAATGATGGCCAGTTAAGTGGGAGGTCGGAGATTAATACGTTCTATTTCTCCTCATATGCTTCTTAAAGGTCAACAAGCCATCTGATAGCATGCCTCCTCTTCTCTCCTGCCAGACACACTGAACATCACATGTGTCCCACTATAAAACAGTCGCCACATGGCAAACTTGTCTCTAGATGCAACTTTTAAAACAAACCAAATACTTGTACCACTCCAAAATTTCAACAACTCATACTCAGAAACACAAAAAAGGGCAGGTTTTAAGTTTTGCATAATTAACCTTTTAAAAGAATACCCTAGCCATATCACGGAAGAGAAGGAAATTTTGGGTTTAGTTCTTTGCATGCTTTGCTTAGAAAATGAAACTGTGTTACCAGCCTTCAAACTAAGCTTACATCACCAGAAGCTACAGTCCACCTCGAGTTTAATAAGAGGTATTTTTATACTGAAAAGTTTAATCAAACACTTATTTGGTCACAGAGTTGATCACCTAACGTCTAAGTGTCCTACGCTTTGAGTATATATGTCGCTTTGAGATTCACAGATACTATAATTCTTTGCGGTGTTAAATTCTCCAGGCCCTGCTCTCTTTCGTTTTAGAAGTTCTCTTATTACCTCATCTTCTCACTTCTGGATCTCAATTCGAAACCAACCGTCCCTTCTTTCTCACCCGCTCTCTACAGGTTTCAACTTTTCACTTGACTGCCTCCGTTTTCATTTTCTAAGACGAGACACTTCAACAATGAGATAGTTGATAAACAGCGTCTCATGCATCTTTTTTTTCCCCCCCGCTCTTGCTGTTTTCAGGCTTTGGTTTGTAAGTCTTAAAATAAGTCTGTGAAATAGAACCAGTTTTCTACATGCAGGAAGGATTTTGCTCTTTGAGTGACAGCTGCAGATAAATAATTAAGGAGCTTCTGGGCATGCCAATTAGAAGCAATTATCATTTGACCCGCCTTGGCTTTAAAATGCCTGGGTAATCTCGCTGTCACAGGAAACTGGAGGTTTGTCTCCTGTGATCACAACGCCGATCTTCCGAAGACTAAAGGACACGCCATTAAAGCAACGCTTCCTCGTCTGCTCCTTACATCTGTCATGCATAGGTGGGTCTGCCAGATCACCCTCCGCAACCTGCGCAGCTCAGCCTGTTCAGCCCTAACAACGCAGACGCTTTAATTCCTCAAAAACTCAAGTCGCGATCCCAGCTTTCTATTGAAAACCAGAAATCCAGTTGTTTTTCTTTTCTCCTGACCTATTTTGGAACTGTCCCTAAATTCAGTTCCAGTGGCGGGGGCGTCGCCCGGACGTGCCTGTGCGCGTGTTAGCGCTGACAGCCCGGGACCCTCCCTCGCCATCTCCTCTGCACGCTCCCTTCCAGTTCCCTTTCCAGTCGGCGTCCCACGCCTACCTCTCGCCCCACCCCGACTCTAGCTCCGCGAGCACCCCCTTCTCGGGGACAACTTTCTCCCCTCCACCAGGAGCCCCGGGATTTCCTAGGTGCCCCAAGCTCCCCCGACACTCTCCCGCTTTCCCCGCGCTCACCCGGAGTAATTGTTCTCGCTCCCCACGTCGATGGTCTCATCCATGTCGCTTTCGGAGGTCGTCTCCTCGCAAGGGCGCTTCATCGCGGCGCAGAAGGAGCAGCCACCTACGCCGAGCCGGACGCAGCGCGCTCCCCGCGGGCCTCCTCCTCCCTCCCTCCCTCCCTCCCTGCCCGGTTCCTGCAAGCGCGGCTCCCCCGGCGGCGCAGTCTGCTCCTCGAGGCTCTTTCCCACGCCGCAGCCCAGCCTGGGCGCAAGAACCGGCGCCGGCCACGCCTCCCGGGCGGGCGGGGCCCCTTGGCTTCTTCGCGGGCCCGCCCGGGCCGCCCTCCAGGCCCCGCCTCCCTAGGACGGTGTGACTTTCTATTGGCTAAGACGGAAGGGGCGGGCCCGTTCTGGCCAATGCCTGCATCGAGGCGCCGGCAGAGGCGTGGGAACGCGGCGGCGCACCTGGGAGCCGGGAGCTGTGCGCGGTGATTCGGGGTGGCGGGCGCGGGCGCGCTCGGGGCGGGCAGGCGGGCTCCGGGATTTGGGCCCTTCTCTGCCCGCCACGGTGTCTCCCGCCTAGTTTCTGCCCGGGGTTTAAAGAATAACCGCTAGCGCGTGGCTGAGACGTGTGTGACGTTGGGGGTGGGTAAGAGGAGGGGGGCGGCGAGGCTCCTCGACCCACCCCGCTCAGCTGTCCCTCCTCTGGACCCAAGCTGCTGACTGGCTGACCGGAGCGGTCACGTTGACCCTCAGGGGATTTTTGAAAGCTTTAAATCAAAGTTGCTTTTCACCCGGCCAACTCCGCAGCCTCTGGGTTGTGGGCAGATAAGGACCCGCGCTTACCCGTCCAGGTGCCTGAGCTCAGGAGGCTGGTCCGGTGCAACATCGGATTTGCCATCCCTCGGCCACTTCCTTTGTGTCTCCGGCCACAGGGACCGGGGGAGTATATGGTGGGCTCTGTTGGGAAGGGTGAGCAAAGAAGCGGTGATTTCAGGACACAATCTGAGTAGGTTTTCGAGTTCAGATTTCTCGGACTTGAACTATCCAAATTAAATGCTCCAGTCCTCTCTCCAGCCTCTCAGGTGTGTGCAGCTTCAGAGTTCTTTAGCATCCGGGGCGAGAAAATTCGTTGGACATTGATTTTGTTTTGTAAAGTGCCCATATTTAGTAGTTCTTACAGTGCATGGACAGAATGGGTTGTCTAAACTCTAGGTGTGCTTCTAGACTTGTTTCCAAGCTGCTGCCTCCCTCTGCAAACGGCGGGACTTTTGAACCGGTTCCACTGACGTGTCGCCCCTCGCTCAGGAAGTGAGCATGACCGTCTTGGGGAATCGGGGCGCGCTCAGCGGTCTGAGGCTGCAGCGCGGGGTGGGCTGGTGGGGGTCCAGCGGGGAGACTCCACACGGTGCTCCGGGCCAGCTTTGCGCTTGGTGGAAAAAAGCCTTTGAGAAAGAGGCATCCATCAATCACCAAGACCCTCCACCTTGCACAGATGCTTATCTTTCTGGAAATCTAAGGCACCCCTTTGACATTCCATTCCCTGGCCACACTAGACCGGTGGGGCGGGAGAGGACAAGAGAAAAAGAGACAGCAAAAGACTGGCGCAGACTGGGTGGATGGAGAGCTGGAAGGAGCCAGGGCAACGCCAAGGACCTGCAGCCAGCGTTGTTATTAAAAAACAAAAAAAAAACAAACAAACAAAAAAAAAACCAAACCCTTCCCTACAGGCCCTGGTCTCTTTTGTGCGGTCCCCACCGCGGTGCCTTCAGTAACCGTGTGAACAGAAATCTGAAACTTTCCGTCCTGACTTTTGAAACATAACTCCAGGCAAATCACAAGGTCATCGGGGACCAGGCGGGGCCTGGCAAGGCAGGCTAGGGTCAGCGCGGCTGGACCGCAGAACCGTGGGTGGCTGACTCCCCAGCTCGGCACTCAGTCCCTGGGAGGGCGCCCTGGTGCTCCGTGGCCGCAGGGCCTTAGCCCGGCCTCGGAGCTGATGGCCGGAGACTGCTGGCCCGAAGCGAAGCAGGCCAGCACCCTGTGCCACTCTGCCTTCTGCATGGGTTATCCAGCGGAAGGTGAGCCCTACACCCAGCGGGTTCCAGGCCTCGCTGCTTTTCCAGCTGGAGTCGGTGTTCCCAGCGCTCAATAGGCTTCACTCCCCCACCCCCGCCCTGAAATTAAGGTTTGCCACGCGAGCACACGAGCAAATTAGTGGGGGCTTCCAAACGCCTGAAGCAAAACCTGAAATCACTCGTTGGGTGGGGGACAACCTTAAGAGGGTTTTTTTTTCCCCCTCTCACTGTACTAGTGTGTTTAATTATAATGATTGCGAAAAATTGCAGCGGGAAACGGTTTGCTTGTAATAAAGTAGCAACTGGTTAAAGTTTTTCCATTTTGTCTTTGAAGACTTAACCGCTGTGCCGTGTCATAAAAGAGTATGTTAGGGACGTTGGGAAGCACGCACGGATTTAATGTTGGTTAGAATATATATATATATATATTTTTAAGCAACGAGGGTCATATATTGAAAAAGTTTAAAATAGTGCCTGGGATACCGAAAACGTGTTTAGTGTAAAGAAGTATAAATGAGACAAAAGACAGCACGTTAAAATGGCCAAGGAACATGCTCGTTAATCTTTAAAATACTTGATCCCAATTACAGTGATTTTCCATTATATCTGTTATTCTCAAGGATCCCCTTTGCCTGTAGCCTGCCTAGACGCCTTTTCTGTGTTGGGTCCTGCCCCTGGGTCGGAGGTAGAATCAGAGGAAACTTGCAAGCGCTTCAGCCTGCTTAAAACAAAACAAAACTTGGGTGGAATGGGGAGGAAGAAAGAGAACTTTGCGACTTTAAGCCCCGTCTCCCTCCGCGACATCGTTTTTTTCAGAGAGAGTGGCTAGAAAACTTGCTGAGAACCAGGGTAAAAAGAAAAGACGTCCGTGCGTGCGCAGAGCAATCATCTGCCTTTCTTTCCGTTGGAAAGGTTTGGACAATGGGATAATTAGGCCGATAGATACGGGGAGGAGGGACTGTCCTAGAAACGAAATGCCATTAGGAAAGAAAGACCTGGCTGACAAATGTAAAGGGAAAGGGAGCTGTAGACTCCGGCGGCCTTCCCTAAATTGGTCATCTGGTCCCTAGTGCGTGAGTGATTTAGCTGAGCAGAGAGAGGGACAGATGAGGAAGGCGCAGAGATCCTGGGAGGGGGGCACCAGACTCAGTGGTTTCCCTACCCCCCCCCACTACCTACTGGTTTATTATGAGTTTTTCTACTTAAATTAAGTTTGGAGATCTTGAGCAAGTCTTACCTTGTTCCTCAAATTCGAAATTGTAGCACACAAACTAATAAAGTGATTTCTTTGCTGCTACTCTCAAAATTCCCTTGAAGAATTTTGGGAATGAATCATATATATATATATATATATATATATATATATATATATATATATATATATATATATATATATATATATATAAAATTTATTTTTGGGCTGCCTTTTGCTCTCATTAGAGTCCTGTGGTGTTTTTTTTTTTTTCAACATGAGTGGTGACACTTCTTTATTTGCATTGAGATATGGCTTACAATTTCTTAAAAAAAAAAAAAAAAACCTCACAAGAAAACCAACTACTGGGGCATTTGCTTGTTTCAGAGTCTGCAAAGCATGATACCATTAAAAAATATTTACCTTACTTTATCTGTGAAGTAAGGGCAATTCTGTTATTTAGAGACCTTATGTTAGTTTGAGAAGTTTAAATGCACACAGTTCAAACTCAGAAGTTCAGGGCTTTGCCCCCTTGGAAATGTAAGCATGGAGAAGGCTCTTCTGCCCGCTCCCCCCCCCCCCCCCAGGAGGGCAAACGGTGCTGTTTTATTTGCAATTACCAAGCAGGTGATAAGCACGTGCTGATCTGTAGGCAGCCTTGTTGAGCTGTCTTGCCTGACTACAAGGCTATTGTGAGCTGGCACCACCTTCAAATGTGTGAGAATGCTGCGCCCTGGGAGCAGAGGGCAAGGGCAGGATCCTTGTAAATTTCAATACCTTTTCAACATCAGGCAGGCAGCAAGCGGGCCAGTCTAGGGTCACTGTGTGACACAAATATGCGAGCCAGTAAAACAACACAAAGCCGAAAGCAAGGGACCGTCTAGGCCCACCAACCTTGAAATCATCTCTGCAACAATGCTTGCTTTTCAGCAAGCATTCTTGCCAGGTTAGCCACAGCACAGGGTGGACGGTATTCAGGGCTAGCTCTTCTAGGTGCTATTGCTGGTGACATCAGAGACAGCAAGGGAGGAAATCCAAGATTTCAAACTCCCTTTCCTGGATGTTGTGTTGTTTAGGCTGATCTATGCCATCAAGGGGCAATCTATTGAAAAGCGTTTCCTTCATGAGGGCTTAGTGTTATTAGTACTCAGCATGGGCCCAGGGATAAAGTCTGGTTTTATTGTAGGACCCTTGAGAAGAGGGTTGCAGTACAGCAAGGAACCAGTTTTCCATACCCAAGAAAGCAATAGTCAGAAGACGTCAGCACTCAGTGTATTAGCTAAATTCTTCCAGGGGGCCAAATTGATGTTGACAAGTTTTTCTGTAAAGGAATGTCTTTAAATGTCTATGTTCTTGATGCTGGTTTGAAAAGCAGGTCTTCCCCCTCCCCTCTTTTATAGACACAGGAAAATATGTTCACTTCTCTCATGAAAATGATTCTTCAGTATATCCCCATCCTCTCAAATGATGCCAGGCATATAGCGGGCACATAATAGGTGGTTTGGAATGAATTTCTCATTAAAAGTAATGAACTCCACTTTGTCCCATAAACACAGAGTTTAGATACAGAGGGATAAAAATAAACAATGTGAACTAAAAGGCTATGAAAATATGAAGTGACTACTTAAATCTGATCAGGAAAGAGCTAATTGTGAATGGGCTCTTATTTAGTCTCGAGCATCCTGGTGGCCGAGACAGAAGAGAGCCATAAAGAATTTTCTAATTTTATATCGGAAAAGCAAACACACTTAGCTTAAAAAAAAAAACACACTTTATTCAGAAACTGTATTCTAACCAAATCGCCTTGCTGCCTAGGTTACAGACTTGAAACGTCGAATTATTTGAAACAGTTATTTTCCTTGTCGAAAATTCTTCCCCAAGTATCTCTATTAGTTATAGCGGGAAAAATAACCCTGACAGGATGTCTACATGAAAACAATAGCTCCAAATGGCTGAAGAAACCATCCAGCAAACTGTCAGGATTAATTAATTGACATGAACAGAACCAGCGTCTCACGGTGCTCCAAAAGTGGAGATTCTCTGTCGCAAAAGGGCTTGCTTTCACTTTGAGAACGCAAATCATGTAAGTTGAGGATTCCTGAGTCTTTCAGTGTGGCACATTACAAGATGAAAGTAAAATAGTTTGAAATACTATTTGAAACACTATTTTATCCGCTGTGGGCATATTAAAAGTGTTTGCTCACAGAATGCCAATGAATATCTACATTTTTTTTAGTGTACTTATCAGAACGTTTCCATTAGATGTGTTCACATTTATACCCTCACCATTCTATTAACTTGGGAGGTGCCTCTGAAAAGAAAACCTATATAGATTGAAAATAATTCACTAATTTTAGATTTATGATTGGGGCAGGGAGGAGAGAAAGGACCAGCTATTTTCAGGCCTCAGTGTTTTGTAAACCTATTGAAATATGGACTGTTCGAGACATATTAAAAAGAAGAAAGCTTCCCCCCCCCCCCCCCAGACAGGGCTAAATTTGTTCTACCAGATAAGACTTTGGCTAGTTCTTGGTATCTGTTGGTTAAATACAATGCATGGCAGTTTGTGTCTTCTGGTATGAGGCATCCAAATCATTTATTAGCTTGATAATATATTAGGAATCACAGATTAAACATTTTTAAAAATAGATCTGATGTTCAGCAATAGGCCATTATCGTTCTAGAAAATAAATAGGGAAAATAACAGTTTATTGAGGGACTGCCGTGTTCACTGGGACAATGATATTTTGACAACAGAATGCCATGCTACTTCACAGACAGCTCCGAGCTCAGCTGCAGCATGGAAAACAGCAGTGCACTGTGCCTTGAATATGCAAGAAAGGTACCCTGCGTGTTCCCATGGCACTTTAATTGAGAACATTATTAAGTTATGAGTCAAAACTCCCAGCACTCAGGGTTTTCTGGTCCAGGATGGCTGATAGACGAACAGGAAGATTTGAAAGCCTGGCGACAGAAGACAGACTGTTACTAAAAATATGCAAATGATATATGTGGGTGTGTATGTATACGTCTGTCTACAAACACAAGTATCCACACACACATATGGCACAAAATTAAAGGTTTTAAGATTGTTGGCATTTGAAAGGCTATGGTAACACTAATACAAACCAGTAGCTCAAATCCGAGAGGGAGTCCTTTATAGTTGAACACCAAATGCACAATGGAATTTATAGGCTTTATATATTTGGTAGGATATTCGTTTTTTAAAAACTTCATTTATTATTTTAGAGTGTGTAATTTTTTATCTTTTGTCTCCTCTGTTACCTACATTTTAAGGCAGTTTCTTCATGTGGGTTTTTTTTAAATTTAATTTAATTTTTTTTTTATTTAAGATACAGAACCTTAGGAAAACAGAGCTTAGTGGTTTGTGCCTCTCAATGTGATGGGAATAAAATCGTTATGGTAGAGGACTGGGAGAGGAAAGTGGAGCTCCCTGGTGTTCAAATGGTGCTCTTGGAAAATCATGGGACTAATGATACGTTGCTAAATTGTTTGTGTGCATTGACTCTGGTTGGGACAATGAAGTTTTGAACAAAATTGAAAAGTTCTAACCATAATCCAGGTGGTGGTGGTGCACGCTTTTAATCCCAGCACTTGGGAGGCTGAGGTGGATGGATCTCTGAGTTCAAGGCTAGCCTGGTCTACAGAGCGAGTTCCAGGACAGCCAGGGCTACACAGAGAGAACCTGTCTCATAAACAAAAAACAAAAAAGTTCTAACCAGGGCTGGAGAGATGGCTCAGCAGTTAAGAGCACTGGCTGCTCTTCCAGGGGACCCAGGTTCAGTTCCCAGCATCCACATGGCAGCTCACAACTATCTGTAACTCTAGTTCCAAGGGATCTGGCATCTTCACACAGACATATATGCAGGCAAAACACCAATGCACATAAAATACAAATAAATAAATTATATAAAAAAGAAAAGATGCATTTAAAAAAGTTCTAACTATAAATTTATTTTTGGAGGCATCAATTCAGGAAAGGATATTCATATTTTAATTTTAACCATGAAATGCTTTTCTTCTACTTTTAGAGTGTGGGTTGAGAACATCACAGCAAGGACTAGGTAGATGGAGCTGTATGTGTGTGAGTAGCTGGTGCTGGTAGCAGGGTACAATCTAAAAATGAAACTAAAGAGCTATGGGTCAGATTACTAGTAGAACTGTAGGTTATACGCTGAGAGTGGACAAACTAACCTTTATTAATCATTGCAGGATTCCTTAGACAGTCCTTCTCTTCATTCTTTCATTCCCATTTCCTGGCCATTAAAAGATGGAATAGCTACTCTGAGCAATGTTCCACTGAGCAATGTGGGTGAGGTATGGTGAGCTAGATTCAACTCTTCCTTTCTGGAAATAGTGGTAAAAATAATAGGGAATTCTGCACAAACAACTGTTAAATAAAGTGCCACAATGTCAAGGCCAAAGTAAACAGAATACTGCATGCTGTGTACCCAAAGACGGAATACATTCACATGGAAAGGGGGATTTCAGTAGCAGCGGCTCCAGTCCAGAGAAAAGGAGACTTTTAAGGGTAGAGATGACCTAAGGACTTTTGTCTTCAAGATCCTTTGATATTAGAAACACATTGCTTTTACTTAGCTAGCTTGTTGGGGTGTCCTTACATTGCCCTTAAACATTCTGTATGATCCCTTATCTACCCCTCAGAGCCCTGTGGGGTCTAAAAGAAAGCATTCTATCTGAGCAGGGCCTTGAAAGATGCACATAAAGCTACAGCTTATTTATTTTCTTTTTTGAAATTAAAATGTAATAGCATCGTTTCTCCCCTTCGCTTTTGTCTCTCCAACCCCTCATTGCCTTCACCTGATCCCTCCCAAGTTCATGACCTTTCCTTTAACTGTTATTGTTACATACACAAATACACACATCTATCTATCTATCTATCTATCTATCTATCTATCTATCTATCTATCTATCTATCTATACAACTTTCTCATTTTGTTTAGTGTTACTTGCACACATATGAGTTTAGGGCTGACCACTGGTATTGGGTAACCAATTAGGGGATCACACACAGGGAGGGCTATTTCTACTGTCGGCATTCCGTCGTTACTTATGTGTCTCTGTCTATGGATGGGGTCCATGAAATTCACCCTTCCCATGCTAGCATCTCTATCAGTACCGCACTCCTTCATGCTTTATTTAGGCAGCCGTGTTGCTGAGGTGTTATGGGCAAAGCTTCCCTGTCATTTCTAGCAGATATAATCTCACATCAGATTTCCTAGTCCTCTGGATCTTACAGTCTTCCCACTTTCTCTTCTGAGACGCGTCCTGAGCCTTAGGTGCAGGAGTTAGGTTATGGATGTATCTGTTGAGGCTAGGTTCCCTGTAATAATATGTTCTCTGCATTTTGACCAGTTGTGGGTTTTTGTTATGGTCTCCCTATGTTACAAAGTGAAGTTTCTTTGATGAGAAGTGAGACCTGAGTTTATCTGTGAGTATAAGGATAAATATTTAAAATGCAGTTAGGAATTATGCTGGTTTAATACAGTGGTGGTAGTAGGTTCTCCTATGAGATCTGTGACCTCCCTGGACCAGGGAAGTTGGTCCAGTACCAAGCATTTCTCCCCCTCTTATTAAATAGGCCTTAAGTCCAATTAGACAGTTGTTGCTTACTGACAAGATATGAATACCACTATTGCATCCCTAGGGATATCTTGGCATGTTGATCTTTGTTGGAATTCATAAGTGTCATGTCTGGGTAGAAATATTGTTTTCTTTCCTCCCTCTGAAGCTTGCATGGAACCCTTTGGCACCATGAAAGCTAGTCCTTATGAAGGAGGCAGAAAGCTACGAATTTAAAAGATGCTCTGGAAGAAGGATCAGAATTTGCCGAGTCCCATGAGGGTGGAAGAATACAAGTGATTCTTAAGGGAAGGTGGAGTGAGGGAAATGGAAAGGAAGTGTCTGGAGAGGAGATACTTGTCTTGGGAAACGAGTTAGCCTATAGGCAAATCATGACAGAACTGGTCTAGAAAGCTGGGTATCAGTCTCCAGCAGCTCAGGCCTTGTTACACAAAGTATTTCCTCATACCAAGGTCCCTAATCTAAATTTACATGTCTTACTGAAGGAGAGCATCACATGCCTCCATCACTCTAGTCCTTTGTTATGTATGTGGGAAATACACAATAGTGTAAGTGCCTTGGGTGTGCCTGAGGCATCTTGTGACCAAAGTCATGGGATGGCTGCAAAGTCCCTTCAGCAAAACAATCACTGTTTTCCACTAGGATTCTTCAAGGTCAAAGTACTTCTGAGAAACAGCTGTTCATTCTAACATCTACTCTATACAGTCTTAAAGAAATCACAAACCTAAACTTTTATACATAAAAAATCAATCAGTCAGCTGTACTTTAGATCTTTAGGGTGCATACCCATTCATCAATAGTTTTTTATATCAGGAGACTGAGGTCAGGAATGGGTATAAGGAATTAATCATCACCCTTGATCATCAACCAACCCTAGCAAGAAAATACGTCAGCCAGTAACATTTGGGCTGCTTTGTATTTTTGACCTCAGCTATGTGTCTTTGTGATTTTTAGATTGTTTTCTGGGGTTTTTCATCTTAAGGCTATTATCAAAACATCTGATTTAACCTGAAATTATTATCAGGCTTGGTTTCATTCAGCTAATGACGCACACCGAAATCTGTGACTCTGTCTTTCAACATTAAGACTAAAGGAATTTGAGCCAGCCTGGCTCCTGGGACTTCACTGTTTCTTCTAATCATCAGCTTGAGCTACAGTCCATGCAGCTCCCTCAGTGAAACTCACAGGCCCCAGCTGTGCAGCACCTCCCTGTATCCATCCACCTTCACTCATCAAAACTCTGTATAAGCCAACACCACCACTATCAATCAAAAGGTACAGCTTAGGGAGGAAGCCATCCCCACAATAACAATCCCCAGGTCAAAAGACATTCCAGGGTCTCTGGTCCTGGGGCCCCACCCATCTGAGATTCTGGGGGTGGGGGGCGAATCCCAGTGGGCTGACACCATGAACTTTAACTACTGCCCGATGCTCCTCTGACAAGGACACTGGAAGCTGGGCATCTTCCTGAAGTTATAGAGAGCCACTAGGGGTTTGTGTGAAGTAACAAGTAATAAGCCATTCTTATTTAGTCTTGCCAAATGTCTTTCTTGTGATTGTCACTAGTTGGTATTAGAAGTATTACAGTGAAAAAGAAAAAGAATGTGTCTTAGGAAAGGGGATCTCTCTCTCTCTCTCTCTCACTCTCTCTCATCTTTCTCTTTCTCATTCTCTCTCTTTCTCTTTCTCTCTCTCTCTCACACACACACACACACACACAAAGAGACAGAGAGACAGAGAGAGAGAGAGACAGAGAAAGACACACACACACACACACACACACACACACACACACACACACACAGAGAGAGAGAGAGAGAGAGAGAGAGAGAGAGAGAGAGAGAGAGAGAGAGAGAGAGAGAGAGAGAGATCAAGCATGTGAGTATGTTTTTGGGTGTTTGTGCCCAATTATGTGCGTGGGAGGCCAGAGGGGACCAGGGAAGGATATCAGTATCTTCCTTTATCTCTATTTATCTCATTACCTTGAATGAGGGTCTCATACTGAACTGGAAGTTTACTCTTTTGGCTAGGCTAACTGCCCAGCGACTCCCATGATCTGCCTGTCTCTGCCCATGCCCCCATCTCAATGTTGGGCTTAAAGACCTGTGAAATCATGCTTGGCTTTTTATATGGATGCTGGAGAGTGAACTTAGGGCTTTATGCTCACACAGCAAGCGCTTTTACCCACTGAGCCATCTTTTCAGCCTCAGAAATGATATTTATTTAAGAAAAAAAAAGACATTTATTTTTATTTTGTGTGTGTGGGTGTTTTGTCTGCAGGTTTGTGCACCACATGTGTGCAGTGCCTGCTGAGGCCAGAAGAGGGCATCAGAACCCCTGGAGCTGTAGTTACAGATGGTTGTGAGCCCCAAGTAGGTATAGGGAATTGGACTCTGGGTCATCTGCAAGAGCAACAGGCACTCATAACTCTGAGCCATCACTCCAGTTCTGGAAAATGGGGCTTTGGATGGTGATTGTTCTCACTGCATTTTACTATTGAGGTTGCTACAGCATGGGTTTCAAATGTCTCCAAAGGCCCATGTGTTGAAAACTTGGTATTTATCCCATGGCACAATTGAGAAGTGTTGAGACAGTTAGGAAATGAGGCCTTATGGAAGAAAGTTATAGGTCATTGGAGCTTATGCCCTTGAATGGGATATTGACACCCAAACTCTTCCTGTCTCATTTTGATTCCTGGCCTCCATCAAGTGGATAGATCTCCTCTACCATGTACTCCCATCATGCCACCACGGATCCAAAGCAACAGGCCAAGTGACCATGGGTTTAAACCAATGAACCTGTGAGTCACAACATACTTCTCCTACTCATGAACTGTTTATGTCAGGTATTTGTTACAGCAATGAAAAAAATACTAACATTGAAGAATATTATTAGGTGAAATTCTGCACTTGGGAAACATTGCTTTTAATTGTGTTCTTTGGTTTTCCTTAATATAATCACACACACACACACACACACACACACACACACACACACACACACACACTTTTTACTACCTGCTCTGTAGAATACTCACGTAACTATGTCAGGACTTGCACATGAGTGTTTACAGATTTGTTTTGAAATCCATTGTGCCATAATTAAAACCAGAACATAGTTATACCCTCGATGATTAAGAGAACTTCCTAAAGTGAGAGTTTAAGCTTCATTGATTTCAAAGTAACACGAAGTACAGGAACACAGTTAACTATCCCTGGATTTGTCCAGCTTAAATACTCTCCGTGAAAGGCTGAGCTATGAATCTTTCTTGCTACTTCTTGCTGAGAGATAGTTTTTAGCAGTGATTCCATACTTTCCAAATGCTGTGACCCTTTAATACAGTTCTTCATGTTGTGGTGACCCCCAACCATAAAATTATTTTCATTGCTACTTCCTAACTATGATTTTCCTACTGTTATGAATTTTGATGTAAATGTCAGCTATTTCTGATGGTCTTAGTCTACCCCTGTAAAAGGGTTGTTTGACCCCAAAGGGTTCATGACTTGAGGGTTGAGAACCACTGGGTTGCAGTTAGCTTTCTACAGAATGTTCATCATTAGCGAACATTCATGGATTTTATAACTCAGTTGTCATTCAGATATTTTGAGACACCACCCCCTCACATCCTTCTACCCCAAAGGCCTTGCTAAATTGGATATTCCAAATATCAACTAGTTGGAAGGCAGCCATGATGCTCAAAAAGAAAACACAGAACATACTTGAAGATTTCTTCTTGTCACCTGAGAGCAGACAAACAAGAACGGTGTTCCTATTACCAGACAGAGCAAGCAAGGTAGTGCTTGTCAGTCAGACAAGTGCATTTGACCTTTTCTTCACAAATGACTTTATTCCAAGCTTTACTTTGCTAATGAGCCATTTACCGAGCTCTTGGGGACATCTGAAAGCATCACAGCCCATGACTCTTGTCCCTGAGGAATTTACTATTCTGAGATTATAGTGACAAGGATCGTGACCACTTCCATTTACCCATCACTCTGTTTTTGGTTTTTCTATTTTAAAAACTTTATTTGACTTGGAATTTATTGTGCCACATTTTATATGTAGGAGTGAATGTTAGTCCATTCACCCACAAAACACTGACTAGATGCCCATGATGTTCCAGATAAAAGACTCTTAGGTAGGTGATTGATAAATGACACTGTCAGAATTTATGCCTTTGAGTTTTCAAATGGTTCTGGACTGGCCTTAGACTGACTGTTGATGATCAGGTGTTGTTCTCATGGACCTGAGTGCTTACTTCATTATGTACGTAGCATCTGCTTGTTTATTTCTTATTAAGTTCCATTTATTTGTTCTTCTATATCTGTCAGAACCCAGTAATTTGTTATAGTTTTAAAGCAATGCATTTTAATAAATAATAGTAAGGCAAGGATGAACTTCATTACCGAGATTGCAAGTGTGTGCCAACACACCCAGCTCACAGCTCAGTACACTGGAATCCTATAGAATGTCAAATCTTTAACATTTCAGTCTGCACATTGGTGACAAATTTCTGGGATTAGGGTTGGCTGTCTATAACCACAATTTCTAAAACCATGCCTGTTGTTTTTTCTTTTTTCCCATTTTCACTGATGAATTTACAAATTTTCTTTATTTTTGGGATTCTTCCTATGTAATGATGTTCGTGGCACCTGTGAAGGGGAAAGAGTAGTTGGTAAGTGTTGTGTGATTTACAGTAGATAGACAGGTGTGAATCACTTACTATCTTAAAATGAATATTTCTTATGAATGACCAAATGCTAATTCTATATGCACAATTCAAATATGGAAGTGGGAACTGAAAGCTGGTGTCCTGTGAGAGTATGACAGGAATGAGTCATTTGGAAATCTATTTTTTTCTTCTGCTCTCTGTAGAGATAAGGATAAAATCCTAGAAGAAAGAAACCATTATTAGATCAATAGTCATAGTTCATCCAGTTGGTGTGTGTACTGGAAAGAACATTGACGTTGGAATCATGCAGACCTTAGGTTAAATTCTTCCCTCTGTCACTTAGCAGCATATGTTATTTAAGCCATATTAATTTTTCTTTTAGTTTCCTATCTGAAAAGTGTAGCCCACGGATTTGATTTAAAGATCAATCAAGTTAAATGTGAAACTCCTAGCATTACATGGTTCAGTATCAATTTTCTTTTCCTTTCATTCCTAAGTGACAACAAAAGTTGTCTGTTCAGAGAAAGAGCTTGTAGCACTGGGGGCCTTTGCTTTCTGGGCTAAGGGCTTATCATAAAGCTAATCCCTTAATTTTTCACAATGCTTGCTTTTTCTATGTCTGGCTTTTATTTCATGCTTCACCAAATTATAGTGTTTGCAAAGCACCTTCACTTCCTTAGCACAAAGCACAGAACAGGATGGACTCAACACTACTTTATTTTCTTGGTGCCCTCCATCCCCTCGGGTTCTAATACTCCTTCTGCTTCCTCTTCTGCAGAGTCCCCTGAGCCCTGAGGCAGGGATCTGATGGAGCTATCCATTCTTGGGACGAGTGTTTCCAAGTCTTTTACTCTGTGCATGCTGACTGGCTGTAGGTCTCTGTATTTGTTCTCATCTGCTGCAGGAGGAAGCTTTTCTGATGAAGCTGAACAAGTCATGGATCTATGAGTCTAGCAGAATGCTGTTAGGAGTCATTTTATTGCTATATTCTTTTAGCAGAACAGTAGTATTTAGTTTTCACCTAGATCTCTGGCCGATCTAGTATTACGATCTTGGCCACCCAGCAGGGATAGGTTCCATCTCATGGAGTGGTCCTTAAATCCAATCGGATATTGGTTGGTTACTTCCAGATGTTTTATGCCACTATTTCTCCAGCATATCTTGCAGGTGGGTCACCATTGTAGACGAAGGTTTTATAGCTGGGTTGGTGTTCACCTCTTCCCTTTGGTAGCATGCAAGTTCCTTTTAGTACTGTGAACTCTAGTCATTAGGGATGAAGGTTCTAAGTAGACACCAGCTTGAGTTCTTCATGTTCAGTGAGTTTTTTAGGTGTTGTCTTCAGCAACAGGGCCTTACTTCCAGTTCGTGGAGAACGACCAATAGCCTCGGCAACAGTCTGGGTCAGTTGAGGTGCCAATGGGATCCCTTTGGCCAAGAAATCAGTTAGATGGAATCCATTCTCGGAACTGGAGGCTTCATTTGGTGGCAAGAGATGTCCATCTGGGCATGTCTACCTCCTTATTTGGCAATTTCGTTAAAGTTGCCTTCATACATTATATATATCACAAAATGTCCACTGTATTAGGTTTCTGTACAACCCTTCAAATGTCCCTTAGTTTTAGATGTCCCTCCCTCACTCCCCTCTTCTCTCCCCATCCCTCTTTGATCTTCCTGTCCAGTCCACATTCCCTCTTTCATCCATAACTATCTGTTGTATTTTCCCTTCCTAGGGAAAGCCATTCTCCCCCAGGAGGATTCCTTACACTTTACCTAACCTCTATGGTTATACAGATTATAGCTTGTTTATCAATGACCTTTCCTGCATCTACTGAGATAATCAAGTGATTTTTGTCTTTCAGTCTCTTTATATGGTGGACTTGTATGGTGGATTACATTTATCAATTTTGGCATGTCGAACCATCCCTATATTAAGTCCACTTGATAGTGGGGGGTAATCTTTTTGATGTATTCTTGGATTCAGTTTGCAAATATTTTATTGAGAATTTTTGCCTCTGTGTTCATAAAGAAATTGGCCTGTAATTCTCTTTTTTTGTGTGTGTGTCTTTATGTGGTTTGGGTATCAGGGTAACTGTGGTTTCATAAAAAGAGTTGGGCAATGACCTTTGTTTATATTGTGTGGAATAATTTGAGGAGTGTTAGTATTAGCTCTTCTTTGAAAATCTGGTAGAATCCTGAGCTAAAACTGTCTGGCCCTGGGCTTTTTTTTTTTTTTTTTTTTGGTAGACCTTTTTTTTTCTCTGTGTAGCACTGACTGTTCTGGAACTTGCTATGTTAACCAGGGGTTGATAGACTTATAATGACTGCTTCTATTTCATTAGGGGTTATAGGCCTGCTTAAATTGCTTATTATGATCTCTATTTAGCTTTGGTATATATCAAGAAAATGATCCATTTTATTTAGAATTTCCAATTTGGGAGAGAACAGGTTTTTAAAGTATGTCCTTATGATTTTCTGGATTTCTCGGTGTGTGTTGTTATGTTCCCTCTTTCATATTTAGTTTTGTTAATTTGGACCTTTTCTCCCTACTTTTTTAGTTAATTTGGTTAAGAGTTTGTCAACTTTATTGATCTTTTCAAAGAGCCAACTCTTGTTCATTGACTTTCTTTTTTGTATTTTTGTTGTTTTTTTTCTATTTTATTGATTTCAGCCCCAAGTTTGACGATATCTTGCCATCTACTCCTTTTGGGTGTGGGTTTCTTCTTTTTGTTACAGAGCTTTCAGCTGTGCTGTTGAAGTTCCTAATAGGAGATCTTTCCAATTGCTTTTTTTTTTTTTTTTTTTTAAATAATGTAGGCAGTTAATGCTGTGAACTTGCTTCTTAGAATCACCTTCAAGCCGGGTGGTGGTGGCGGCAGCGCATGCCTTTAATCCCAGCAGTCGGGAGGCAGAGGCAGGCGGATCTTTGTGAGTTCGAGGCCAACCTGGTCTACAGAGCGAGATCCAGGAAAGGCACGAAGTTACACAGAGAAACCCTGTCTCGAAAAACCTAAAAAAAAAAAAAAAAAAAAAAAAAAAGAATCACCTTCATTGTGTCCCATAGGTTGGGGTATGCTGTGTTTTCATTTCTCCCTTAATTTATGTCTTCACATATTTTTCATTTAGCAGTAGGTTGTTCAGTCTCCACGAGTTTGTTGGCTTTCTGTTGTTTCTGTTGTTGTGGATGTGCAGCTGTTATCTGGGGTGGTAAGGTTATTTCAGTTTTCTTGCATCTGTTGAGACTTGCTTTGTGTCCAAGTATGTGATCAGTTTTGGAGAAAGTTTCCTGAGGAGCTGTGGAGAACATATATTCCTTTCGTTTGGGT